>NC_133326.1:743514783-743617283 GCF_042186555.1 Aquarana catesbeiana | reverse complement strand
CAGCCACCACTGGTGATACAATAGTTACAAATAGATGGTATGTAGAAATTAACTTTCACCCATCGCATTTCTGAATCTACCAGAGATACTCCTTCCTCAGGGATAGATAGATATGATAACTCTACATAAATAAGTACAAACAGTCAAAGCCTCTACAAATTATAACAATAAATGACTATTACATTATAAGTTCTGAGTGTGGGAGAGGAAAGGAGCCACTGAGGCCCATAGATGGAATCCTACAATAAAACTGGGAGAAATGTATATAGTGGTCCATGATAGTTTATTAGTGAGATCTTAGACATACCTTGGTGTGAGTTCAGAAGGGGAAAGGAAAGGATGAAGTCCTTCTGATTGAAGTCTGGGGGGGGAACTGGAGGGTCAAAGTATGTCTATGAATATTATTACTATCATGCTATTATAGTTGTGTCAAAAAACTGCACTGATAATATTGAAGATTGTGGTGCAGCGTAGATCCCATATGCACCGATGTGATATAAATTGTACCATACAAACCTCACAAAGGAATAAAAATGAATTTATTAGACCTACATCTGACCGCAATGTCATACACAGCAGGCCGACCACCTATAATATAATTGGGTGATGTATATGTCACTCGTTCCGATATTGTGGTCTATGAATCTACAGCCAAAAAAGTATCCATCACATCAGATGCAGATCAGAGTCTGCTGGAAATAAACAGCAGAAGTCTGGCCGCATCAAAAAAAGTGACTCCCTTTAAGCATAAAGTTTCCCCTTCGTGTGTATGAAATAACCACGGCACGGCTTACCTTAGAACTGATGGTGTTTGGCGTGTGTCACTCTCTGGTCTCCTGTGAACAGGTGGCACTTCCTGTCCACAGTCACAGACCCTATTTGTATACTTGCAATCAGCGTTTTGCGGTGTGAAGCTCACGTGGCCAATCTCCATCCATATTGGCCCCCGAGGGGCGCGCCACGCCACAATGCGCACGCGAGTGACATCACTGCGCATGCGCGGTGGAGCGGAACCCCCGTGAGCGCGCCCCACCGACACGGCTCAAATCCTCATAGGTGATAAACACCATAGAGGAAAGAAGGCGAGCAGGCGGAAGATGGCAATTGGCTAGAAAAGAACAGCCCGTCTGTCTGATCCTGGATGCCACAGAAATCTGGGCATTGGCCGTGTCAGGCGGTCCAGAAAAATGAAGCCCACACATCACCCCAAAAAGGAGTGTTTACATCATTATATAAATGATGATATGAGTTGATTCAAGTTGAGTTGAGTTGAGTTGAGAGGTATCTTAATCAGTGGCGTCTCCAGCTTTCATATTTAGGGGGACACATGGGGGGGACAGGGACAAAAGTAGGGGGGCAACTATAAAATGCAATTATATACGGTATATATATATCTCTATCCTGGGGCCCTTTACTACGACCCCACAACGGGCCCTTTCACATGTTCTGCAGTGAGCTCCCTTCCTACTGTATTGGGGTCCCCCAGGGTGGCAGAAAACAAGAGATATATGTCACCAGCATATCAAGAAAATATAAGGGTCCAAAGCAGTGGGAGAACTATCAGGGTTGCAAAGGTTGTCTTGCCACCGGGCCCTGGTGTTCTGCCACTGTGGGGTTCCCCAGCCTCCTCTTTCTGTCCTGCTATTGACAGCTCTGGTCTGGCATCTCTTGGAATTTACAGTCTGGTTCTCCTGTCCTAAGGACGGGAGAAATCAGTCTGTTTTTTCAGTAACTGAAAGTCCTGGTGGAGTCCTTCCTGCAACTCGCTCTTCTCCCTGCCAATGAGGATGCAGGTGAAGGAGCAGATCGGGCGGCCGTGGTTGTGTGAACGCTCGCATTTTGCAGTGTCAGCGAGCAGGGGAGGGGGGAGGAATCACCCGCAGGAGCTGACTGGGGACGCTCTAGCTCTCAATAGAGACTGTGTTACACCAGCGGCGGCCCGGGTAAGATGCAGCACATCCGCTACAAATGCAAACAAAAAGACATTGCCTTTTTGTAAAGGGGGGGGCACATGGTGAGGCACAGCATAATGTTGGGGGGTTCAGGGCCCCCTCTGGCCCCCCATAGGGATGCCATTGATCTTAATATAGCGTGATCTTACCCCGAAGGGTCCCAACGCACAGCTGACATCTAGTGGACAGATTTCATATGGCATCCTCAAATATTAGAAAGGAAAAGCCAATGTGCTTAATTGTAAGCTGGATTTGGGGCACGATATCAGGTTCCCAAGGCCACGTGTGCTTAAATACATTACAAATACTCTGGAAAGGAATCATACAGATCAATACATTGTTGGAAAGACTAAGGACAGGTGTCAGCAAAAAAAATCTTTGACATAGGTGTTACGGACATAATGGTTTGTCGGTTTTAGAAGCAAATATAGCCATACCATCCTTACAGTCAATCGGGAGAAGAGAGGGAAGGCATGAAACGATGGAACAATGGGAAGAGGTTTCCTATCTTTCCATGCCTCCTTCTAAGAAGGGTTTGTAGCTTACAGCCTCATTGAGGCCTGGAGGTTGTGTGGCCCTCAAGGAGTATATCCACCCGAGCTCTAATTGTAGGAGGGACTTATTCCAGTCCCTCCCCTCTGGGATTGGGGTGAATCCTGTCCAGGATAAGGAATTGAATTTTTGGGAATTTGCCATTGTGGACAATGGTGGTGTGTCGACCCAATGGCAAATCCGAATTGCACGTCTGCGTGCTCCTGATGTGCCTATATGCTCTCTGCCGAAATGGGAGCTTGGTCTTTCTGAGTGAAAAAACATCTCCAATCGCAGAGAAGCATATAGACCACTCTGAGCGTTTTGCAGTTGACATAATGTTTAGGCCTAAACAGGTCCCCATTGGGTAAGGCTGGTTTTTTGGCTGTAGGCAATGTATTTACAATACCTACAAGATCCGCATATGAAGGTGCCTTCATATTTGCAGTGCTCTTTTTCAGGGATCATCCCTAAATGTGCTTCTAACAAGCCTGTCTCTGATGGAAGTGGCCCTTCTAAAAGTGAACATTGGAGTGTTCGGGACTAAATGTCCTATGATTGGGTCCATTGTCAGAACATGCCAATATTTGTCGACAATCCTTCTTATTCCACTCTGTTGGTTTGAGTATTTTGTGACAATTTGCAGGGGATTTTCTTGATTTTTTGTTTTTGCAGATATAGGATATCATGTCTTTCCCGCATATTGGCCTCTTTGAGAGACGTATGGGAATATCCCCCCTGCAGCAGCCTGTCACGAGGCTTGATCGCCAATGGGAGGAGCCGGCCCCACCATTGTATTGTTTCTCGGGAGAATCGGCGGAAACGGAAAACCCAAGAAACGCCGCTGCTTCAGAAAGCATTCCAGCGGCTTATGAGTGGCTTGGAATGCTTTCATGAGAAAAGGCTGAAAAAAACAATCCTGGGATTATGGGGGATATCTTCAGATATAACCCCCCCGGTAAACCACCTACAAACCACAACTAATATATACAGATTTCAGTCAGCAAGTGGTTAAGGTGGGCGGGGCAGGGGGTGTGTCCTATGCCTACATATTTTTTCTAATAGGTGCCCCTTGTTCCAGGGGCATAACTAGAACCTTCAGGGCCCCGATGCAAGAAACCATGAAGGGCCCCCTTGACAGGGCCCTTTCCTCTGAGCCCGGTGGCGGAACACCAGGGCCCGGTCACAAGTGGGTGGCTCCATATAAAGGAACTGATTTCTCCATTTCCCCCCTCCCCCGCTTCTCCTTCTCTCCATTCAGGCATTCAGTGGCTGCAGGAGGAAAATGGAGAGATGGGCTCCTCTATGTTGATGTTTCTCAATCTTTTCCCAGTCAGGGAACCCTTGAAGTACACCCCTGGGGGAATGCACTGCAACCACTCCCGCAACTCTGTACACTGCATGCAGTTACAGCATAGCGATGATGCATTTAAAGGGGTTAAAACAGGCGGTCAGGAGGCAACACATTGCCTCTTTACAGACTGTCAAATGCCTCTGAAAAGCGATCTGAGCATGGATCGCTTTTCAGAGGAACAGCATTTTTTTGCTGGTACTTTGAACAAGCAAGAAAAAAAAATCAGTTCTGATTGTACACATATAGGGGATCAGGAATAAACACGCATACATAAATGTGCATACATATAAACACACACACATATACATACATGCACATACACACATACATGCACACACATATATACATGCACACACATACACATATAAACACACACATATATACATGCACACACATACACATATAAACCCACACATATACATACATGCACACACACACATACATGCACACACGTATATACATGCACACACATACATGCACACACATACACATATAAACACACATACATACATGCACATACATACCATGCTGTGTCTTAGCCTAGGCCATCAAGGCCCAGGCCTAGGGCGGCACTTTGCAGGGGGCGGAAAAAAGCTGCCCCCCCACATGATAAAAAGCTCCCCCCTCCACCCGGCTCCCGCCGCAAAATAGTCCACGGCAGCCGGTGGCTTTTGTATAGCTGCTACACTGTATGGAGCCAGTATCATTATGGCATGGGATGGACTGTGCACGGGGGGGGGCAGGGACTAGTGCCCCTATAAAGTGGCCGGTGTTTGTGCCGCACTCAGTACAACTGCCGGAGGTGGGGCCTAATGCTCCGCCTACCTTCCTCCACGGCATTCTTCTGGCCCAGGCTCTGTGGACTCGATGAGAGAGAAGAGGACGAGGGAAACTCCCAGGCAGGCCAGTCAGCACCGTAGTTGTTGGCTCCTGTCTCTGCCCACCTCCTGTCAGTCAGACCTGTGTAGCTAGCACAGAGCTGAGGAGGATTTTAGGAGCAATTCCTATGGCTCCAATCCATGCTGCCAAGGCCTGTCCCCAGCAAACCCCTGGCTCCAGCAATGTCCCTGGTGGTGTAGACCTGCTGCTTGTCAGACCTGGACCAAAGCTGCAACTAAATGGCACATGGGTCTGTTAGGTGGCGGGCGGAGACAGACGCTATCTGTTCGATGATAGAAAACACCATTTCTCTTCCTTCTGTGCATTTCATTTACTGCTTTCTATCTTAGGAGCAATAGGATCAATCAAATACAAAGTCATCAATATGCATTCAATTACTGTAAAGATACTGCAATAAAGTGCTCTGTGTTACAAATTCATTAAACAGTCCTCATTCAGTGAAAATTTGTATGCTCCAAAGTGCTCTGTGCTATAATAGATACATCATTTATATACAATTCATGTACATGGTGGGACTGCGCCATTGCGGCGGACAAATCAGACACTAAATATCACTTTTTTTGGGACCAGTGACACGAATACAGTGATCGGTGCTAAAAATATACACTCTCACTGTATTAATTTATTATTCATTTGTTTATTTCAGGTACTTATATAGTGCCATCAAGGTGTAGCCTAAAGAGGAAGGGGTGTGGTTTACAGATGATAGGGTGGGTATTAAACATGAAGGCGCGTGGCCTTGACAGAAAGGGGTGGGTCATATTTAAATAAGGGGGTGCACAAGTTCAGTAAGGTCTAGGGCAGCACAAAACCTAAATACACCACTGCATACATACATGCACACACATACACATATAAATAAACACATACATGCACACACATACATACATGCACACACGTACACATATAAATACACACATACATACATGCACACACGTACACATATAAATACACACATACATACATGCACACACGTACACATATAAATACACACACATACATACATGCACACACATACACATATAAACACACACACATACATACATACATGCACACACATACACATATAAATAAACACATACATGCACACACATACATACATGCACACACGTACACATATAAATACACACATACATACATGCACACACGTACACATATAAATACACACACATACATACATGCACACACATACACATATAAACACACACACATACATACATACATGCACACACATACACATATAAACACGCACACATACATACATGCACACACATACACATATAAACACACACACATACATACATACATGCACACACATACACATATATCACCCTAGGGTGATCATGATTGGGATGTACCCGTGGTAAGGAAATTTCTCAGACCTGATTGCCCAAATCTCCAGCTCTTCCAGCTTACACAGGGGAACATGCTTCAAGTGCTTGTTATAGAAATCTCTGTACAACAATGTCACTTGTGCTCCAATGTCCGGTAAAGGGAGTCCCGGAGTTAAAAAGAAGAGAAAAGACTGGGCCAGCGTGACAGGGGTGGACATAGGACAGGCAGGGGGTAATGTATTAAGTTGGCCTTATTAAGGAAAGGGGGTGGTCTGGAGTCGGGAGGCACAGTGGTGTAGTGGGGAGCACAGTGGTGTAGTGGGTAGCACTCTTGCCTAGCAGTAAGAAGGGTCACTGGTTCGAATCCCAACCATGACACTACCTGCCTGGAGTTTGCACGTTCTCCCTGTGCCTGCGTGGGTTTCCTCCGGGTACTCCGGTTTCCTCCCACACTCCAAAGACATGCTGGGAGGCTCATTGGATCCTGTCTAAATTGTCCCTAGTATATATGAATGTGAGTTAGGGACCTTAGATTGTAAGCTCCTTGAGGGTAGGGACTGATGTGAATGTACAATGTATATGTAAAGCGCTGCGTAAATTGATGCCGCTATATAAGTACCTGAAATAAATAAATTCTGGGGAAGCAGGGTGAAAGAGAAGGAGGAAGTGACATCAGTCGAGAGCGGAGGGGAAGAAGATTCCCACCCTCCCGATGTTTTGGTCTGTTGTCAGGACAGCCCGGCAGTGGTGGGTCTTTGGAGGAAGAGAAGATGGTGGTATAACATGGTTGGGACCCTTCTGTGGTATGGGGTTCTCAGGTACCTTCCGGTTAACGAGGGGTTAACCAGGAGGGGGTAGAAATGTTGGTCACTGCGAATGTTGAGTACCGTCTCTGAGTCGGTGGCTTGCGACTGGAGGCCTAAAGTTTAAAAGAAGTTGGTCGCAGTGATCAAACGGTGTGTCGTTGCCCTCAAAGACCCCAAAGTATATAGAGAAGTTTGGTTGATGGTTATTTTTAAAAATGTTATTTATTTAAATTACGTTAATTGTTAATAAAAAGGCTGTAAGGCCATTTTACTCCAATAAACCATGTCACGTCATTTATTGGGTAGGTGGAGGGGTTTGGAGATTATTTTATAACAGGTTGGAAAAGAGAACTGGAGGTTATGTCCTTCATATGTCATGCTTTGGTATAGACGCCTTCCACTTGCACTGACACAATAGCAGAAGGTCGTAGAAGTCTCTCTGGCGGGTCAGTTTGCTTTTTAGAGTGAGCTAAGTTCCCTCCTCTCCTTACTAACTGTTGAAAGGACCTAACAGTAGCCTTGGAATGTGGTGAAGCATTGACTCTCTGTTCCCTTTTCTCCAACTTAGATGGCTTGATATTTGGCTTGGGTGGGGGTGTAGTCACACTCCCTGAGCTCTTCTTCTTCTGTCTCCATCTGGTCTTCCTCAGATTTCCACTTTTGGAGCTCTGGACTTTGTCGGGGTTCTCAGCTGGCTCCTTCACTGAGACCCCTTGTAGTTTCCCACTAGGGATGAGCCGAACACCCCCCCGGTTCAGTGCGCAGCAGAACATGCGAACAGGAAAACATTTGTTCGAACACCGTTAACCACTTGACGACCGCCTCACGCCGATGTACGTCGGCAAGGTGGCACGGACAGGCAAAATCACGTACATATACGTGATTTGCCTTCCGCGGGTGGGGGGTCCGATCGGACCCCCCCCGGTGCCCGAGGCGGTCGTCTTTTGTCCCCCGGCGATCGGAGGTGACGGGGAGGCCATCCGTTCGTGGCCCCCCCTCGCGATCGCCGCCGGCCAATGGGAACATTCCTTTGCTGCTGTATGCTAAACAGCAGCAAAGGAAATAATTTCATCTCTCCTCAGCTCGGTAATTTCCGTTCCGGCCCGAGGAGAGAAGACTGAAATGTGAGTGCACAAACACTACACACACACAGTAGAACATGCCAGGCACACAAAACACCCCGATCCCCCCCCCGATCGTCCCCCCAATCCCCCCCCCCCGTCACAAACTGACACCAGCAGTTTTTTTGTTTTTTGTTTTTTTTTTCTGATTACTGCATTGATGTCAGTTTGTGACAGTTACAGTGTTGGGACAGTTAGTATTACCCCCCTTTAGGTCTAGGGTACCCCCCTAACCCCCCTAATAATGTTTTAACCCCTTGATCACCCCCTGTCACCAGTGTCACTAAGCGATCATTTTTCTGATCGCTGTATTAGTGTCGATGGTGACGCTAGTTAGGGAGGTAAATATTTAGGTTCGCCGTCAGCGTTTTATAGCGACAGGGACCCCCATATACTACCTAATAAATGTTTTAACCCCTTGATGGCCCCCTAGTTAACCCTTTCACCACTGATCACCATATAACCGTTACGGGTGACGCTGGTTAGTTCGTTTATTTTTTATAGTGTCAGGGCACCCGCCGTTTATTACCGAATAAAGGTTTAGCCCCCTGATCGCCCGGCGGTGATATGTGTCGCCCCAGGCAGCGTCAGATTAGCGCCAGTACCGCTAACACCCACGCACGCACCGTACACCTCCCTTAGTGGTATAGTATCTGATCGGATCAATATCTGATCCGATCAGATCTATACTAGCGTCCCCAGCAGTTTAGGGTTCCCAAAAACGCAGTGTTAGCGGGATCAGCCCAGATACCTGCTAGCACCTGCGTTTTGCCCCTCCGCCCGGCCCAGCCCAGCCCACCCAAGTGCAGTATCGATCGATCACTGTCACTTACAAAACACTAAACGCATAACTGCTGCGTTCGCAGAGTCAGGCCTGATCCCTGCGATCGCTAACAGTTTTTTTGGTAGCGTTTTGGTGAACTGGCAAGCACCAGCGGCCTAGTACACCCTGGTCATAATCAAACCAGCACTGCAGTAACACTTGGTGACGTGGCGAGTCCCATAAGTGCAGTTCAAGCTGGTGAGGTGGCAAGCACAAGTAGTGTCCCGCTGCCACCAAGAAGACAAACACAGGCCCGTCGTGCCCATAGTGCCCTTCCTGCTGCATTCGCCAATCCTAATTGGGAACCCACCGCTTCTGCAGCACCCGTACTTCCCCCATTCACATCCCCAAGGAAATGCAGTCGGCTGCATGAGAGGCATTTTCTTTATGTCCTCCCGAGTACCCCTACCCAACGAACCCCCCCAAAAAAGATGTCGTGTCTGCAGCAAACGCGGATATAGGCGTGACACCCGCTATTATTGTCCCTCCTGTCCTGACAATCCTGGTCTTTGCATTGGTGAATGTTTTGAACGTTACCATTCACTAGTTGAGTATTAGCGTAGGGTACAGCATTGCACAGACTAGGCACACTTTCACAGGGTCTCCCAAGATGCCATCGCATTTTGAGAGACCCGAACCTGGAACCGGTTACAGTTATAAAAGTTAGTTACAAAAAAAGTGTAAAAAAAAAAAAAAAAATATATAAAATAAAAAAAAATAGTTGTCGTTTTATTGTTCTCTCTCTCTCTATTCTCTCTCTCTTGTTCTGCTCTTTTTTACTGTATTCTATTCTGCAATGTTTTATTGTTATTATGTTTTATCATGTTTGCTTTTCAGGTATGCAATTTTTTATACTTTACTGTTTACTGTGCTTTATTGTTAACCATTTTTTTGTCTTCAGGTACGCCATTCACGACTTTGAGTGGTTATACCAGAATGATGCCTGCAGGTTTAGGTATCATCTTGGTATCATTCTTTTCAGCCAGCGGTCGGCTTTCATGTAAAAGCAATCCTAGCGGCTAATTAGCCTCTAGACTGCTTTTACAAGCCGTGGGAGGGAATGCCCCCCCCCCACCATCTTCCGTGTTTTTCTCTGGCCCTCCTGTCTCAACAGGGAACCTGAGAATGCAGCCGGTGATTCAGCCAGCTGACCATAGAGCTGATCAGAGACCAGAGTGGCTCCAAACATCTCTATGGCCTAAGAAACCGGAAGCTACGAGCATTTTATGACTTAGATTTCGCCGGATGTAAACAGCGCCATTGGGAAATTGGGAAAGCATTTTATCACACCGATCTTGGTGTGGTCAGATGCTTTGAGGGCAGAGGAGAGATCTAAGGTCTAATAGACCCCAATTTTTTCAAAAAAGAGTACCTGTCACTACCTATTGCTATCATAGGGGATATTTACATTCCCTGAGATAACAATAAAAATGATTAAAAAAAAAATGAAAGGAACAGTTTAAAAATCAGATAAAAAAGCAAAAAAAAATAAAGAAAAAAAAAAAAAAAAAAAAAGCACCCCTGTCGCCCCCTGCTCTCGCGCTAAGGCGAACGCAAGCTGCGGTCTGTCGTCAAATGTAAACAGCAATTGCACCATGCATGTGAGGTATCACCGCGAAGGTCAGATCGAGGGCAGTAATTTTTGCAGTAGACCTCCTCTGTAAATCTAAAGTGGTAACCTGTAAAGGCTTTTAAAGGCTTTTAAAAATGTATTTATTTTGTTGCCACTGCACGTTTGTGCGCAATTTTAAAGCATGTCATGTTTGGTATCCATGTACTCGGCCTAAGATCATCTTTTTTATTTCATCAAACATTTGGGCAATATAGTGTGTTTTAGTGCATTAAAATTTAAAAAAGTGTGTTTTTTCCCCAAAAAATGCGTTTGAAAAATCGCTGCTCAAATACTGTGTGAAAAAAAAAATGAAACACCCACCATTTTAATCTGTAGGGCATTTGCTTTAAAAAAATATATAATGTTTGGGGGTTCAAAGTAATTTTTTTGCAAAAAAAAAATAATTTTTTCATGTAAACAAAAGGTGTCAGAAAGGTCTTTGTCTTCAAGTGGTTAGAAGAGTGGGTGATGTGTGACATAAGCTTCTAAATGTTGTGCATAAAATGCCAGGACAGTTCAAAACCCCCCCAAATGACCCCATTTTGGAAAGTAGACACCCCAAGCTATTTGCTGAGAGTCATGTTGAGTCCATGGAATATTTTATATTGTGACACAAGTTGCGGGAAAGAGACACATTTTTTTTTTTTGCACAAAGTTGTCACTAAATGATATATTGCTCACACAGGCCATGGGCATATGTGGAATTGCACCCCAAAATACATTCTGCTGCTTCTCCTGAGTACGGGGATACCACATGTGTGGGACTTTTTGGGAGCCTAGCCGCGTACGGGACCCTGAAAACCCAGCACCGCCTTCAGGCTTTCTAAGGGCGTAAATTTTTGATTTCACTCTTCACTGCCTATCACAGTTTTGGAGGCCATGGAATGCCCAGGTGGCACAAAACCCCCCCAAATGACCCCATTTTGGAAAGTAGACACCCCAAGCTATTTGCTGAGAGGTATAGTGAGTATTTTGCAGACCTCACTTTTTGTCACAAAGTTTTGAAAATTGAAAAAAGAAAAAAAAAATGTTTTCTTGTCTTTCTTCATTTTCAAAAACAAATGAGAGCTGCAAAATACTCACCATGCCTCTCAGCAAATAGCTTTGGGTGTCTACTTTTCAAAATGGGGTCATTTGGGGGGGTTTTGTGCCACCTGGGCATTCCATGGCCTCCGAAACTGTGATAGGCAGTGAAGAGTGAAATCAAAAATTTTCACCCTTAGAAATCCTGAAGGCGGTGATTGGTTTTCGGGACCCCGTACGCGGCTAGGCTCCCAAAAAGTCTCACACATGTGGTATCCCCGTACTCAGGAGAAGCAGCTAAATGTATTTTGGGGTGTAATTTCACATATGCCCATGGCCTGTGTGAGCAATATATCATTTAGTGACAACTTACACTGGGGGGAGAACCTCTGGGGGAATCTAGGATGGAAAAGGACCTGGGGGTCCTAGTAGATGATAGGCTCAGCAATGACATGCAATGCCAAGCTGCTGCTAATAAGGCAAACAGAATATTGGCATTAAAAAGGGGGATCAACTCCAGAGATAAAACGATAATTCTCCCGCTCTACAAGACTCTGGTCCGGCCGCACCTGAAGTATGCTGTCCAGTTCTGGGCACCAGTCCTCAGGAAGGATGTACTGGAAATGGAGCGACTACAAAGAAGGGCAACAAAGCTAATAAAGGGTCTGGAGGATCTTAGTTATGAGGAAAGGTTGTGAGCTCTGAACTTATTCTCTCTGGAGAAGAGACGCTTGAGAGGGGATATGATTTCAATTTACAAATACTGTACTGGTGACCCCACAATATATAAATACCGGACTGGTGACCCCACAATATATAAATACCGGACTGGTGACCCCACAATATATAAATACTGTACTGGTGACCCCACAATAGGGATAAAACTTTTTCGCAGAAGAGAGTTTAATAAGACTTGTGGCCACTCATTACAATTAGAAGAAAAGAGGTTTAACCTTAAACTACGTAGAGGGTTCTTTACTGTAAGAGCGGCAAGGTTGTGGAATTCCCTTCCACAGGCGGTGGTCTCAGCGGGGAGCATTGATAGCTTCAAGAAACTATTAGATAATCACCTGAATGACCGCAATATACAGGGATATGTAATGTAATACTGACACATAATCACACACATAGGTTGGACTTGATGGACTTGTGTCTTTTTTCAACCTCACCTACTATGTAACTATGTAACTATGTAACTTTTTGTAAATATTTTTTTTTTTTTGTCATTATTCAATCACTTGGGACAAAAAAAATAAATATTCAATGGGTTCAACATGCCTCTCAGCAATTTCCTTGGGGTGTCTACTTTCCAAAATGGGGTCATTTGGGGGGTTTGTACTGCCCTGCCATTTTAGCACCTCAAGAAATGACATAGGCAGTCATAAACTAAAAGCTGTGTAAATTCCAGAAAATGTACCCTAGTTTGTAGACGCTATAACTTTTGCGCAAACCAATAAATATACGCTTATTGACATTTTTTTTACCAAAGACATGTGGCCGAATACATTTTGGCCTACATTTATGACTAAAATTGAGTTTATTGGATTTTTTTTATAACAAAAAGTAGAAAATATCATTTTTTTTCAAAATTTTTGGTCTTTTTCCGTTTATAGCGCAAAAAATAAAAACTGCAGAGGTGATCAAATACCATCAAAAGAAAGCTCTATTTGTGGGAAGAAAAGGACGCAAATTTCGTTTGGGTACAGCATTGCATGACCGCACAATTAGCAGTTAAAGCGACGCAGTGCCAAATTGGAAAAAGACCTCTGGTCCTTAGGCAGCATAATGGTCCGGGGCTCAAGTGGTTAAAGGACACGGACATGAAAAATCAAGAGTGCTAATTTTAAAGGCTTATATGCAAGTTATTGTCATAAAAAGTGTTTGGGGACCTGGGTCCTGCCCCAGGGGACATGGATCAATGCAAAAAAAAGTTTTAAAAACGGACGTTTTTTCGGGAGCAGTGATTTTAATAATGCTTAAAGTGAAACAATAAAAGTGTAATATTCCTTTAAATTTCATAGCTGGGGGGTGTCTAGAGCAGTGTTTCTCAACTCCAGTCCTCAAGGCGCCCCAACAGGTCATGTTTTCAGGATTTCCCTCAGATGAAACGGCTGTGGTAATTACTAAGGCAGTGAAAGTGATCAAATCACCTGTGCAAAATAGTGGAAATCCTGAAAACATGGCCTGTTGGGGCGCCTTGAGGACTGGAGTTGAGAAACCCTGGTCTATAGTATGCCTGTAAAGGGGCGCATGTTTCCTGTGTTTACACCAGTCCCTGCACAAAATGACATTTCTAAAGGAAAAAAAGTCATTTAAAAGTACTCGCGGCTATTAATGAATTGTCGGGTCTCTGCAATACACATAAAAGTCATTGAAAAAAATGGCATGGGGGTCCCCCACAGTCCATTACCAGGCCCTTTGGGTCTGGTATGAATATTAAGGGGAACCCCGAATCAAAAAAAAAAAAAAAATTATGTGGGGTCCCCCCAAATTCCATACCAGGCCCTTCATGTCTGGTATGGATATTAAGGGGAACCCTGTGCCAAATTAAAAAAAAATGGTGTCGGGGTCCCCCTCAAAATCCATACCAGGGTCTGGTATGGATTTTAAGGGGAACCCCACGCCAAAATTAAAAAAAAAGGCACGGGGGTCCCCCCCAAAAATCCATACCAGACCCTTATCCGAGCACACAACCTGGCAGGCCACAGGAGAAGAGGGGGGACCAGAGAGCACCCCCCCTCCTGAACTGTACCAGGCCACATGCTCTCAAAATGAGGAGGGTGCTTTGGGATAGCCCCCCAAAGCACCTTGTCCCCATGTTGATGGGGACAAGGGCCCCATCCCCACAACCCTTGTTCGGTGGTTGAGGGGGTCTGTGGGCGGGGGGCTTATCGGAATCTGGAAGCCCCCTTTAACAAGGGGACCGCCAAATCCTGCCCCCCCCCTGTGTGGAATGGTAACAGGGTACAAATGTACCCCTAGCATTTCACAAAAAAAGTGTGAAAATGTTAAAAATGACAAGACACGGCTTGGGGCCAAGTCCTTTATTAAAAAATAAAAAAATAAAACTGTCCCATGTAGTCTTCTTCTTCTTCTCTTGCTCCGCCGACGGACCGAAAAAGAAAAAAAAAAAAACGCGACTGACCCGCCTACATGGGAGGCACTCGCCGTATGACGCATCCTCTCAGGTGACAGCTCTTTTATAACTAAGGGCGGGGCCACACGGTGATGTCACTGGGTGACCCCGCCCCCTTCTGATGCACGGGGACATCCCTATGGCTTCCCTGTAGCATCAGAGGGGGCGGGGCCACCCGGTCCGCCCCCCCTTACACAGGGGGACATCCCTATGGCTTCCCCGTAGTGTTCAGTGAACGGGCGAACAGCCAATGTTCGAGTCTAACTCATGTTCGACCTGAACATAAAGCTCATCCCTATTTCCCACCTTCTGAGCAAAAAGTTTCTGTAAGGCTTTCAGCACGTCGGCAGTATTGGGATTGGGCTTGGAAATGTCCCATTTCTCCACAGTGGAAGCACTTTCTTAGATCAGGCTTAGCCATTTGCATATTGACCTGAGCCTCCATTACTCGGTGCAAGGTCTGTCGCATCTTGTCCTGAACCTGAACCACTTGAGTCAACAAGTCAACTGGGGCTGTCTCACTGACAGACTTGACAATGGAAGGGTTTGAGTATTCATCCTTCTCTGTCTCCTCATCACTATCCTCCGCAGGAACACTCTTTTTTGCACCTGAGTCACCCGAGCTGAAACCTTCTCAGTCTTGGGATTAAGGTTTGACAGCTCTATGAATCCCTGATTCTTTTCATCTAGCAAGGCTTCTTCCTCCCTTACTTCTTTCACCAGCTCAGGGTAGGTAAGGACCACTTGCGTTCCCTTTAATAAGAGTCTCAGTACAATCGGGTGATTAGGCCTATCACCACATGCGATGGTGGTGAAGGTTTAGAATTTTTGGGACATTCTTGCTGTGGGGAGGGAGAATGCTGAACGTCAGAAAATAGAGAATCATTCCTGATATCTGATAATTTGGTGGTGAGAGATGAGGAAGTTAAGGGTTTCCCTCTTCTGCTATTCAGAGTCTCTGCTGTGTAGTGTTTGTAATGAGTTTTAACCCCTGTGAGGCTGGATAGGTTTGCATGGAGTATGTATGTAAAGGACAGCCTGCAGATGGGGGTGGTTACGCACAGAGGCTCAATGTGATCTCTGGAGGTTTGGAATAATGTTTAGCCGATGATTGCGTTGTGTTCACAGATAACTGGCAGAGGAAGCTAAATGGCCAGAATTGCCCCCCAACACCCTACTTCTGCAGACATACATTATTCATTTGGTGGCGGCATTACTACCACCACTAAATGGTAGATGGGTGGATTTTGGGATGGTTCCCGGGCAAAAGAATAATCAGTGTGGGGACCTCACTAAGACCTTTTTTCAGGAATGTGACCTGGCTGTCCAGAAAAGGGGGGCAGAAAGCATGTCCCCCTTCCCTTCCTGAACCACACCAGGCTACATGCCCTAACATTGGGAGGGTAAATTGCAGGGGGAATATCTAGGGACCCCCCTGTTTTAAAGGGCTTCTAGATTCCGATGTGTCCCCACCACAGAACATCCAATAGGCCAAGGCAACTCGGGTAAGCTCCTTGTCTCTATCAACATGGCGGCAGGGTGCCTAGCGGGGTGGAGTTTGCGTTCCTCTCCCATGAGGTGTCCTCCCAATGTTAAAGACATGTGGCCTGGTACGGTCCAGGAGGGTGGGGTGCTCAGTCCCCCCATTTCCTGGTCAGCCAGGTAGTATGTCTGGGTAAGGGTTTGGTATAAGTTTTAGGGGTACACCATGCTTTTTTCCTTAAAGTTACAGTACACTTTTTAAAACAATTTTTACTCTTCTTTTGAGATAAAAAATGGCGCAGGGTCCCCTCAAAACCCCCACCAGATCTTTATTCAGTGGACAATGGTTTGGTATAGATTTTAATGGGGGGGAGACCTTTTTTTTACAAACAGAATGAAGGTGGACAGGAACTGTAATTTAGTGGCAATCATTTTTTCCCTCAGTGTCACTTTTGTTGGGGGACATTGTGCAGCTGCCCAACCTCAGAAGCAGTTTTAGGGTTTCCACTGAGTATCCCCCCATAATATCTGAATGAATTATGTATATTTCATGTTTCCCTTTAAGTTCAAATAAAAGACCCTCTTGCCCCTGAACGGTATTGTTATAACATTTTTACTTGTCCGCCATAGCGTGTCCAGCAGTGTCTCATGCATCTATAATTTTACCAAAAGCCTGAAAAATGACCTTTACAGTAGACCTCACACTGTGTCTGTGTGACTACAGGTCTCACCATTGCTCTCCAGTGTCTGTAGGACTACAAGCCACAACATTGCTCTCCAGTGTCTGCAGTACTACAGGTCTCAGAATTGCTCTCCAGTGTCTGTAGGACTACAGGTCTCAGCATTGCTCTCCAGTGTCTGTAGGACTACAAGCCCCTGGTCCTCTTCAGGTCCTCTCCAGGTGCTCTCCGGGTCCTCTCCGGTTCCTCTCCAGGTGCTCTCTGGGTCCTCTCCAGGTGCTCACTGGGTCCTCTCCAGGCGCTCTCTGGGTCCTCTCCAGGTGCTCTCCGGGTCCTCTCCAGGTCCTCTCCAGGTGCTCTCTGGGTCTTCTCCAGGTGCTCTCCGGGTCCTCTCCAGGTCCTCTCCAGGTGCTCTCTGGGTCTTCTCCAGGTGCTCTCTGGGTCCTCTCCAGGTGCTCTCCAGGTCCTCTCTAGGTGCTCTCCAGGTGCTCTCTGGGTCTTCTCTGGGTCCTCTCCGGGTCCTCACCAGGTGCTCTCTGGGTCCTCTTCAGGTGCTCTCTGGGTTCTTTCCAGGTGCTCTTCGGGTCCTTTCCAGGTGCTCTCCGGGTCCTCTCCAGGTGCTCTCCGGGTCCTTTCCAGGTGCTCTTCGGGTTCACTTCAGGTGCTCTCTGGGTCCTCTCCAGGTGCTCTTGTTGTCCTCTCCAGGTGCTCTCCAGGTCCACTCCAGGTGCTCTCCAGGTGCTCTTCGGGTCCTCTCCAGGTGCTCTCTGGGTCCTCTCCAGGTCCTCTCCAGGTGCTCTCTGGGTCCTCTTCAGGTGCTCTTCGGGTCCTCTCCAGGTGCTCTCTGGGTCCTCTCCAGGTGCTCTCTGGGTCCTCTCCAGGTGCTCTTCGGGTCCTCTCCAGGTGCTCTTCGGGTCCTCTCCAGGTGCTCTCTGGGTCCTCTCCAGGTGCTCTCCAGGTCCTCTCTAGGTGCTCTCCAGGTGCTCTCTGGGTCTTCTCTGGGTCCTCTCCGGGTCCTCACCAGGTGCTCTCTGGGTCCTTTCCAGGTGCTCTTCGGGTTCTCTTCAGGTGCTCTCTGGGTCCTCTCCAGGTGCTCTCCAGGTCCACTCCAGGTGCTCTCCAGGTGCTCTTCGGGTCCTCTCCAGGTGCTCTCTGGGTCCTCTCCAGGTACTCTTCGGGTCCTCTCCAGGTGCTCTCTGGGTCCTCTCCAGGTGCTCTTCGGGTCCTCTCCAGGTGCTCTCTGGGTCCTCTCCAGGTGCTCTCTGGGTCCTCTCCAGGTACTCTTCGGGTCCTCTCCAGGTGCTCTCTGGGTCCTCTCCAGGTGCTCTTCAGGTCTTCTCCAGGTGCTCTCTGGGTCCTCTCCAGGTCCTCTCCAGGTGCTCTCTGGGTCCTCTCCAGGTGCTCTTCGGGTCCTCTCCAGGTGCTCTCTGGGTCCTCCCCAGGTGCTCTCTGGGTCCTCTCCAGGTGCTCTTCGGGTCCTCTCCAGGTGCTCTCTGGGTCCTCTCCAGGTGCTCTCTGAGTACAGGGGATATAGGAGAATGAGGACCTGTCCCCACCAGTCCTTACACAGTCAGTCTGGAACACAACAAATGTTCATGGAGTGAGCTGCAATATCGTTGTATTTTTATACCATGTATTACAGAATTACCTGCACTGTACCTGCCGAGGTGTGCAGCTTTGTGACCAGGAATGGTGTGATCATCGGGGGGTGGGGGAGGTGGATGGTCTTTTTTCAACCACACTAACTATGTAACTATGTGTGAAGAGTTAATTGCTGAGTTGCTGATCACATTGGATGTAGGAAGGAAGCAGCCGTGCTGAGCGAGCATCTTATAAGATAAGAGGGGACGGCTATGGGCACCTACCCCCCCACCCCTACATACAACAAATCAGAGGGGGGACGACTGATTTCCCACAGTCCACTATAAGAACCTTTAGTACATTCTGCCAGCAGCCAGAGCAGAGGACAGTCCATCTCCTGGTAATTAGATCTCTGGGGTTCATTCCTGGGTGGGGGGGACCCCATAGAGCCCCCCCACACTACATTCTGTCATAGTGGAGGCAATAGATTTTATATTTTATCTCAGCCCCATTGGGGGGGTCACAAGGTGGGAAGAGATACAATCACTAGGAGGGGGGGGGGGGGTAATATCGGGACAGTGTCAGCTATCAATTCTGATTTTATAAAGTTATTTTTTAGGATTTATTTTGGTGTTGATATAATTGATACATAATTATTATTACATAACAAGACTGATGACATCATTCCTAATGATGAATTAAGTAACAGAATGCAGCATCCTGCTTTGTTTGACTGTTTGTAATAATTTTGATGATTATATATTATTATTATTATTATTATTATTAATACCAGATATTTTTATGCTGTATGTAGTGCTGTTCAGTTTCTGTAGTATTGGAGGGCAAGCTGTGCGCTGCTGTTTGTTATATCGGTGTGCATTTGGTATTATTAGAGTTAGTGTTAGTTTGCTCATCTTTTTTCTTTTATCTTTATTTTATTATTATTTTATTAGTATGACAACAATTTTGTTTGCAGATTGCACAATTTGTGAATTATTATTACGCATTATCATGTTTTATATGACATTTTTCTGTAATATCATTATTATTATTTTTTTTCCTTTGATGTTACTATTTCATATATGTTCTGCTCTTCTGCTTTGTGATGAGTTATATTCAGGTAGTATTTCATGACACAATGTACCCAGCTATGTGTTAGCCCTGTGTTGATTTGGTATCATATGGTTATTATTAGTGTGCTCAGATCTTTTTTTTCTTTTTATCATTTCATCAGTATAACAACAAATAGAATTTGTTTATTTGTTTTGCATATATATATATATATATATATATATATATATATATATATATATATATATATATATATATATATATATATACGTATACATACATATATAAATAAAATAAATAAATATTATTAATAAATATTACCATAAATAAATATTAATATATATATATATATATATATATATATATATATATATATATATATATATATATATGCAAAACAAATTCTATTTGTTATTATACTGATGAAACTATATATATATATATATATATATATATATATATATATATATATATATATATATATATATATATATATATATATATATATATATATATATATATATATATATATATATATAATATTTATTTATTATAATATTTATTTATGATAATATTTGTTTTATTTATGTATGTATGTATGTATGTATGTATATGTGTATATGTATTTTTTTTATGAATTCCTTTTTTATTTGTATTAGTTCCGTATTTATTGTAAGTAATTATTACTATTTTTTTCTTCTAATTAACCTCTTAAAAAGCTATTTTTTTTCTCCTTAAAGCCTTTAAGTCACACAAATTTTATTTTTTTTATTTATTTTTTTTTTTGTTTGTTGATTCAGCACATTATGACTTTAAGGTTTTGTAGCCTAGCCAAAATAATTTTTTTCTGGACATTTAGGACTTTAATTTGAAAGTAAATTTTGGATACGTAGTTTTTTATTTCCTTGTTTTTTTTGGGGG
This sequence comes from Aquarana catesbeiana, assembly GCF_042186555.1. Lineage (NCBI taxonomy): Eukaryota > Metazoa > Chordata > Amphibia > Anura > Ranidae > Aquarana > Aquarana catesbeiana. The sequence goes on along the minus strand of NC_133326.1, from coordinate 743,596,956 downwards.
GAATAAGTATTAAAAGTGTTGAAAAAGTGTATTTTCCTGCAATTTTTTTCAATGCAAGATTTATTTAATCGAATTTATTTATTATATTTAATTTGTGCACCTCCCCTTAGGTTCATATAACATATGATCCTCTGCTGATGAAAACAATATCATGTTTGTATATATAGAGAAGAAATGGGGAAATGGCGCTACCTTATTGGGACTTAATATTAAAAACCTAATTCCAATAAAAATAAAAATAAACATAAATAGTGCAAATCCCAGTGCAATTATCAAATGATAAGATAAGTACCTTATACGTGCGTGAAGGTAATTGTAAGCATGCACTAATTGTCATTACACCAACACTGAATACAAAAAACCTATCCTGTGACAGTGTGGCCCTTAGGGCCAGCAGCAGTGATATTAAATACTAAAGTGTATGTTCAATGTGTACATTCATTCCAGGGGGGCAGTGTGCCCCTTGGGGGCAAGCAACAGTATTAATAAATACTAAAGTGTAGGCTCAATGTGTACATTCATTCCAGGGGGGCAGTGTGCCCCTTAGGGCAAACAACAGTATTAATAAATGCTAAAGTGTAGGCTCAATATGTACATACAATCCAGGGGGGCAGAGTGCCCCTTAGGGCAAACAACAGTATTAATAAATACTAAAGTGTAGGCTCAATATGTACATTCATTCCAGGGGGGCAGAGTGCCCCTTGGGGGCAAGCAACAGTATTAATAAATACTAAAGTGTAGGCTCAATGTGTACATTCATTCCAGGGGGGCAGTGTGCCCCTTAGGGCAAACAACAGTATTAATAAATACTAAAGTGTATGTTCAATGTGTACATTCATTCCAGGGGGGCAGTGTGCCCCTTGGGGGCAAGCAACAGTATTAATAAATACTAAAGTGTAGGCTCAATGTGTACATTCATTCCAGGGGGGCAGTGTGCCCCTTAGGGCAAACAACAGTATTAATAAATACTAAAGTGTAGGCTCAATATGTACATACAATCCAGGGGGGCAGTGTGCCCCTTAGGGCAAACAACAGTATTAATAAATACTAAAGTGTAGGCTCAATATGTACATTCATTCCAGGGGGGCAGTGTGCCCCTTGGGGGCAAACAACAGTATTAATAAATACTAAAGTGTAGGCTCAATATGTACATTCATTCCAGGGGGGCAGTGTGCCCCTTAGGGCAAACAACAGTATTAATAAATACTAAAGTGTAGGCTCAATATGTACATACAATCCAGGGGGGCAGTGTGCCCCTTAGGGCAAACAACAGTATTAATAAATACTAAAGTGTAGGCTCAATATGTACATACAATCCAGGGGGGCAGAGTGCCCCTTAGGGCAAACAACAGTATTAATAAATACTAAAGTGTAGGCTCAATATGTACATTCATTCCAGGGGGGCAGTGTGCCCCTTGGGGGCAAACAACAGTATTAATAAATACTAAAGTGTAGGCTCAATATGTACATTCATTCCAGGGGGGCAGTGTGCCCCTTAGGGCAAACAACAGTATTAATAAATACTAAAGTGTAGGCTCAATATGTACATTCATTCCAGGGGGGCAGTGTGCTCCTTGAGGGCAAGCAACAGTATTAATAAATACTAAAGTGTAGGCTCAATATGTACATTCATTCCAGGGGGGCAGTGTGCCCCTTAGGGCAAACAACAGTATTAATAAATACTAAAGTGTAGGCTCAATATGTACATACAATCCAGTAGCTTCTGTTAGTAATGGGATGAACAGTGTGACATCTACTAAACTATCCGGAAAAAACATGCATGTATATATGTAATCAGAAAATTAAAAAATTAAACCATACATTAATTCATGTGAAAAATGTAAAATGTAAACCAAGATCTGTATAGATATATCCAGACCGGATGTGTATATAGATATATAATAAATAAACTCGTGTATGTGGCAAAGTCTATATGAAAAAAAGGTAAAGTCTCTGTGAGAAAACAAAGTCTCTAAGTAAAAAACCAGAGCCACGATAGCAAAAAATATCTTCCCACCATGTACGATCTAAAAATGATAAAAAACAATAAAAAATAATAAAAAATAATAACAGCGGTGACTTCTGTGCTCATAAAGAGTGGTGACTCCAAGTGCTCCCCCAATGTGTCCCCACTCACCACAAGCAGTCACCCCTACAGGGGTAATGGGCATAGAGTGGGTGTCTTAGGATGGATGTCCCCTTGGATGTCCCGCTTGAACTCCGCTCCTCCGTAGGTATGCACCGGCAATCCGGTTCGGGGTTCCCGGCCGACGTTGCAGAGATGGACTCCTCCGTGCCTCACCACCATCAACCTGTTCTTTCTGCGAATTGTAAGTCTGATAACTTGCTTCACATTTTCACTGGCAAGTTGTACGCTTGCAGAGCACTTGAAGCACAAGTTCTAGTTGACACTTTTCTAATTCGAATTACGGAGGAGTCCATCTCTGCAACGTCGGCCAGGAACCCCGAACCGGATTGCCGGTGCATACCTACGGAGGAGCGGAGTTCAAGCGGGACATCCAAGGGGACATCCATCCTAAGACACCCACTCTATGCCCATTACCCCTGTAGGGGGTGACTGCTTGTGGTGAGTGGAGACACATTGGGGGAGCACTTGGAGTCACCACTCTTTATGAGCACAGAAGTCACCGCTGTTATTATTTTTTATTTTTTTTTATTGTTTTTTATCATTTTTGGATCGTACATGGTGGGAAGATATTTTTTGCTATCATGGCTCTGGTTTTTTACTTAGAGACTTTGCCACATACACGAGTTTATTTATTATATATCTATATACACATCCGGTCTGGATATATCTATACAGATCTTGGTTTACATTTTACATTTTTCACATGAATTAATGTATGGTTTAATTTTTTAATTTTCTGATTACATATATACATGCATGTTTTTGCAGATAGTTTAGTAGATGTCACACTGTTCATCCCATTACTAACAGAAGCTACTGGATTGTATGTACATATTGAGCCTACACTTTAGTATTTATTAATACTGTTGTTTGCCCTAAGGGGCACACTGCCCCCCTGGAATGAATGTACATATTGAGCCTACACTTTAGTATTTATTAATACTGTTGTTTGCCCTAAGGGGCACACTGCCCCCCTGGATTGTATGTACATATTGAGCCTACACTTTAGTATTTATTAATACTGTTGTTTGCCCTCAAGGGGCACACTGCCCCCCTGGAATGAATGTACACATTGAACATACACTTTAGTATTTAATATCACTGCTGCTGGCCCTAAGGGGCACACTGTCACAGGATAGGTTTTTTGTATTCAGTGTTGGTGTAATGACAATTAGTGCATGCTTACAATTACCTTCACGCACGTATATGGTACTTACCTTATCATTTGATAATTGCACTGGGATTTGCACTATTTATGTTTATTATTTTTATTTTTATTGGAAATGGGTTTTTAATACTAAGTCCCAATAGGGTAGCGCCATTTCCCCATTTCTTCTATATATACTAAAAAGGTCCCATTGGGAACCAAGGAGGGGCAGGCTGCAACCCTTTAACTCTTGAGCGCGGACTCGTAATTTATCATTAATATCATGTTTGTGTGGCTTTTGTGGAATGTAGTGGAAAGTGAAAGCGAAGTTCTGCTTTTCACTTTAGGAGAGATTTATTCCCCTTTTAGCTCTGCATTGCGACACACGCAGGGTGAAAAAAAAACAAAAAACGTTTTGTTTAAATTGTGTAACATTTAGATAAGTCCAGGTCCGGCTGACCGCCGCACAGATTTAGCACGACTGCAACTTTGTCACAGATTTGCAATCTCTAAAAATGTTTTTGTTGACTTACACACATATATATATACATTTTATTTTACCTTTTACCTTTAATTTACCTTTAATTTATTTTCTCTTTCTTTATTTTCTTTTCTTTTCTTTTCTAGATATATATTTATACTGTATATCTATATATTTTATTTCTCTCTCTCTTTCTTTCTTTTCATTTACAGTATCTGACAAAAGTAAGTACACCCCTCAGTCACATTTGTGTAAATCTTTTCTTCTCTCTTTTCATGTGACAACACTGAAGAAATGACACTTGTCTACAATGTAAAGTAGTGAGTGTACAGCTTGTATAACAGTGTAAATTTGCTGTCCCCTCAAAATAACTCAACACACAGCCATTAATGTCTAAACCGCTGGCAACAAAAGTCAGTACACCCCTACGTGAAAATCTCCAAATTGGCTCAACACACAGCCACTAGGGCCGGTTCACACTGCTGCGAATTCTAGTGCAAATATGAGCCGTTGCGATCGCTCAAATTCGCAAGTCATTTAAATAACATAGTTTTCCATTAGTGCCGTTCTAATCAATGCATTACGAATCGAAGCTGCGTACAAAAAGGGTCCTGTGCGAGTTTGATCCGTGTGCGATGCGAATTCAATGCAATATTTGCCGTAGAATCGCAGTAGACTGGCCAGAACACATAAAAAATTTGGAACAAAAATTTGCAATGCAATCGGATCAAATTCGCACAAAATTCGCACCGCCGCAGTGTGAACCGGCCCTTAATGTCTAAACTGCTGGTAACAAAAGTCAGTACACCCCTAAGTGAAAATCTCCAAATTGGGCCCAATTAGCCATTTTCCCTCCCCGGTGTCATGTGACTCGTTAGTGTTACAAGGTCTCAGGTGTGAATGGGGAGCAGGTGTGTTAAATTTGGTGTTACCGCTCTCACTCTCTCATACTGGTCACTGGAAGTTCAACATGGCACCTCATGGCAAAGAAGTCTCTGAGGATCTGAAAAAAAAAGAATTGTTGCTCTACATAAAGATGGCCTAGGCCTAGGCTTCTTTATATAAGAAGATTGCCAAGACCCTGAAACTGAGCTGCAGCACGGTGGCCAAGACCATACAGCGGTATAACAGGACAGGTTCCACTCAGAACAGGCCTCACCATGGTCCACCAAAGAAGTTGAGGTCACGTGCTCAGCGTCATATCCAGAGGTTGTCTTTGGGAAATAGACGTATGAGTGTTGCCAGCATTGCTGTAGAGGTTGTAGGGGTGGGGGGTCAGCCTGTCAGTGCTCAGACCATACGCTGCACACTGCATCAAATTGGTCTGCATGGCTGTCATCCCAGAAGGAAGCCTCTTCTAAAGATGATGTACAAGAAAGCCTGCAAACAGTTTGCTGAAGACAAGCAGACTAAGGACATGGATTACTGGAACCATGTCCTGTGGTCTGATGAGACCAAGATAAACGTATTTGGTTCAGATGGTGACAAGCGTGTGTGGGGGCAACCAGGTGAGGAGGACAAAGACAAGTGTGTCTTGTCTACAGTCAAGCATGGTGGTGGGAGTGTCATGGTCTGGGGCTGCATGAGTGCTGCCGGCACTGGGGGGCTACAGATCATTGAGGGAACCATGAATGCCAACATGTACTGTGATATACTGAAGCAGAGCATGATCCCCTCCCTTCAGAGACTGGACCGCAGGGCAGTATTCCAACATGATAACCACCCCAAACACACCTCCAAGACCACCACTGCCTTGCTAAAGAAGCTGAGGGTAAAGGTGATGGACTGGCCAAGCATGTCTCCAGACCTAAACCCTATTGATCATCTGTGGGACATCCTCAAACGGAAGGTGGAGGAGCGCAAGGTCTCTAACATCCACCAGCTCTGTGATGTCATCATGGGGGAGGGGAAGAGGACTCCAGTGACAACCTGTGAAGCTCTGGTGATCTCCATGCCCAAGAGGGTTAAGGCAGTCCTGGAAAATAATGGTGGCCACACAAAATATTGACACTTTGGGCCCAATTTGGAGATTTTCACTTAGGGGTGTACTGACTTTTGTTGCCAGTGGTTTAGACATTAATGGCTGTGTGTTGAGTTATTTTGAGGGGACAGTAAATTTACACTGTTATACAAGCTGTACACTCACTACTTTACATTGTAGACAAGTGTCATTTCTTCAGTGTTGTCACATGAAAAGATAGAAGAAAAGATTTACAAAAATGTCACTGAGGGGTGTACTTACTTTTGTCACATACTGTATCAAAATAAGAAGACCCGAATATAAGCCGAGGCACCTAATTTTACCACAAAAAACTGGGAAAACTTACTGACCCGAGTATAAGCCTATGGTGAGAAATGCGCAGCTACTGTAAGTGGAAAAGAGGGTCAACAATGCCCATTTGCAGCCTCACTGTGCCCATTTGCAGCCTCACTGTGCCCATTTGCAGCCATAGGTCCCCCAAACTTCAAACTCAGTAGTTTAGGGTTCCTAGATGCCCCCTAGCCGCAGCCAAAATTTGGGGTCTCTGGACCCAAAGGGTCCCGAAATGACATTGCTGCAGGTGGACACAGTTGACCGACTTTGGAGCCCTGTATCTCGGGGCCACTTGGTGCTGGAATCTCAAATTTGGTGTGCAAACCTAGTGGAACCAGCACTACAACATATCCAAAGCTGGGGTTCCTAGCACCAAGTGGCCCCAAGATACGGGGCCCCAAAGTCGGTTCAGAAAATGTCAGATGGACACAGTTGATCGACTTTGGGGCCCCGTAGCTCGGGGCCACTTAGTGCTAGGAACCCCAAGTTTAGTGTGCAAACCCAGTGGAACAAGCACTACAACATATCCGAAGCTGATGTTCCTAACACTAAGTGGCCCTGAGATACGTGGCCCCAAAGTCAGTTCGGAAAATGTCAAGCACTTTTCTGCAGCAGAGAATGACATTTTCCGAACCGACTTTGGGGCCCTGTATCTCGGGGCCACTTGGTGCTAGAAACCCCAGCTTTGTCCCAAACGTCTTCCATTTAAGGATTATGGAGGGCACTGTGCTCTTAGGAACTTTAAGTGCAGCAGAAATTTTTTTGTAACCTTGGCCGGATCTGTGCCTTGCCACAATTCTGTCTCTGAGCTCTTCAGGCAGTTTCCTTTGACCTCATGATTCTCATTTGCTCTGACATGCACTGTGAGCTGTAAGGTCTTATATAGACAGGTGTGTGGCTTTCCTAATCAAGCCCAATCAGTATAATCAAACACAGCTGGACTCAAATGAAGGTGTAGAACCATCTCAAGGATGATCAGAAGAAATGGACAGTACCTGAGTTATATATATGAGTGTCACAGCAAAGGGTCTGAATACTTAGGACCATGTGATATTTCAGTTTTTCTTTTTTAATAAATATATATATTGGGGAAAATAATGATTGTCTCCCCTTCAGATTGTGTAAGTTCATCCACTTACAAAGAAATGAAGGGTCTATAATTTTTATCATAGGTGTATTTTATATGATAGAGACAGAATATCAACCAAAAATCCAGAAAAAATCACACAATACAAATGTTAAAAATGTAGTGTATATATATATATATATATATATATATATATATATATATATATACAGTATATACTTATTTATTTATTTTTCCCATTTTTTTTTCTTCAAGGGGTCTGGATGCGATTATTGGAGACCATATCCAGACCTCCATACAGCTGTGCATCAACAGATCACTTCTCGTAATCAGTGCCGTAGATAAGGGGGTACCACCAGTCCTTTTGAATGGGGCCCGGGCCATCAGGGGGGCCCAGGCAGCTGGGTGAATCAGATGTGGACAGGGAGGATGATCACCCCGGTGGGAGGGAGGCAATTACTGGAACTGATCCCCAGTATGGCTCTCTCTCCAGCAGCTGAAATACGGATTCTCCTCCTCTTCCTCCTGCAAGCTTTCAGCTGCTGCAAGGAGAGCCATACCAGGGATCAGTTCCAGTAATTGCCCCCCACCACACCGATCGACCCCCTGTGCTCCATACATTTCCCCCTACTGCCCAGGTCCCCCTGAGTGCCCCCCCATACAGCTTCCCTTCTCTCCTTCCTATTGGCAGCTACAAGCACACAACAGGATTCTTTAGGATGGAGAGTGGGGGAATTGTCCGGTAATTTTGTCTCATTTACCAGCCCCTTCCTTTCCTGAATGAACACAATAAATGATCGATACTCACTATGTTCAATCACAACTGAAGCATAGTAAACTTGGGGGGGCTGTCAGGTTGGCTGTATGGGGCCCCATGGATTCTAACAGCATTCCTGATGGAAGTGGTCAGGAGGGATCTCTGGTCTCCAAAGCTTCTAATGGGCATGGTCATGTTCAAAACCAATCATTACATTGTCTATGGCTCCGCCCGGCCTCCACTATGAAGGTATGGATTATATAAACATATACTGTAGTATACGTTTGATCACCTCTGTGGAGCAGAAAGGAACTTATTTGACCAATTCGAGAACATTGGACTGGCTTTATTGATTTATTTTTACCTTCCTCTGTGGATTAAGGTTGAGGGCATCCAAATCTTTTGGAGGGGTGTGTGCCTTTTTTTCCAACCATGTGCCATTCCTTCTTCGCAGGTGATGTCTACAGACTACCAAGATTTGACTTACCTCCATAAGGCTACGGAAGAAAAAGAATGTAAGTATGTGGATCCAGAGGAAGAAGAGTTCTCTACAGAGTTGGAGGTTGGAAAAGGAAGGCAGTTGGGTTCCTATGATCTGATAGGTCTGATGAGATATAGATTGGTCTGGTCTAGCTAGTGGTAGGTTTGTGGAGATCTAAATACAAACAGATAGGAAACCAATTTCAGCATCAGTTTTGTGATTGATGGACCATGTAGAGGGTCACCGTGGTATGATAAGAAGCTCTCCTGATACCACCATGTACCAATTGGCCTGAATGCAGCACCCCCATTGTCCTGAATGCAGCACCCCCATTGTCCTGAATGCAGCACCCCCATTGTCCTGAATGCAGCACCCCCATTGTCATGAATGCAGCACCCCCATTGTCCTGAATGCAGCACCCCCAATTGTCCTGAATGCAGCACCCCCAATTGTCCTGAATGCAGCACCCCCGTTGTCCTGAATGCAGCACCTCAGTTGCCATGAGTGCAGCACCCCCATTGTCCTGAATGCAGCACCCCCATTGTCCTGAATGCAGCACCTCCATTGTCCTGAATGCAGCACCTCCATTGTCCTGAATGCAGGACCTCCATTGCCCTGAATGCAGGACCTCCATTGCCCTGAATGCAGCACCCCCATTATCATGAATGCAGCACCCCCATCATCTTGAATGCAGCATCCCCCATCATCTTGAATGCAGCATCCCCATCATCTTGAATGCAGCACCCCCATTGTCCTGAATGCAGGACCTCCATTGTCCTGAATGCAGGACCTCCATTATCATGAATGCAGCACCCCCATTATCATGAATGCAGCACCCCCATTATCATGAATGCAGCATCCCCATCATCTTGAATGCAGCACCCCCATCGTCATGAATGCAGCACCCCCATTGTCATGAATGCAGCACCACCGTGGCCATGAATGCAGACTCACCATTGCCATGAATGCAGCACCCCATTGCCATGAATGCAGACTCACCATTGCCATGAATGCAGACTCACCATTGCCATGAATGCAGCACCCCCGTTGTCATGAATGCAGCACCCCCATTGCCATGAATGCAGACTCACCATTGCCATGAATGCAGCACTCACCATTGCCATGAATGCAGCACCCCCCTTGCCATGAATGCAGACTCACCATTGCCATGAATGCAGCACCCCCGTTGCCATGAATGCAGACTCACCATTGCCATGAATGCAGCACCCCCATTGTCATGAATGCAGCACTCCCATTGGCATGAATACAGCACCCCCGTTGCCATGAATGCAGACTCACAATTGCCATCAGTGCAGCCTGATCTCTGCCCATCTGCAGCCTCAGAAGGGAAGGGAGGGGGCAGGACGAGCACCAACAGATTACATACAGGAGAATCTCCTATTTTCTCGGCGGCCTCTTTAGTAGAAAGTGCCACTTCTTATAATGGACAGAACAGTAGTCCAATGGCAACGCAGGATACGGGACTTCCTTTTACAGAGGCCACCGTGTAAATGGGAAATACTGTGTGTACGGCACTCGTCCCACCCCCTCCCTGTCCCCTCCAAGGCAGCCAGTTAGGGTTGCCACCTCATCCCTTTAAACCCAAAAACATATGAATTAAACAGAATCTAAGGCTAATTTAATGCAGATAAGACACCAGGAGAGTTTAATTACCACCTTAATCAACCACAGAAAGTGTGTAATTCATATGTGTTCGGTTTTAAGGGGATGAGGTGGCAACCCTACAGCCAGCATGTATATCTTTTGGGTCTTTTGTGGGATTCGTTGGGGGCCACAAAAGATATACATGTCAAAATTACCAGGCGGGTTGTCTGGAACAGACCCACGGGCCGCGATTGGCCCACGGGCTGGAATTTAGACATGTCTGATGTAGAGGGTCACCATGGTACAATAAGAAGGTCTTCTGATACCACCAAGTGCCAATTGTCCAAGTTCTTGTGTAGGAAATGGAATGAGGTTTTGTTGACTGAGAAGTGAGAAGAATTGGCCATGTCTCCGTACTTTGGCAATATAAGGAACAATAGGCCAATTACTTGACGCCCATCACCCTCTGTGGGACTAGCTCTTATTGCAGGAGTGCTATTGCTGTGCTCCATCTTCTAGTCTCTTGACTGGAAGATGGTTTGTCAATAAATTTTCTAACTGAATGTATCAACTGGCCTTGTGAACGGTCTAATCATATGATTGGATGGGGTCTTGTTTTGTAGCACCACTGTTCGTCTCATGATTATAGTTTAGCTCAGTTTGTGTGAATGTTCTGATGGTTTGGTTAGGAGAAGGTGGTCTCATCTTGTCAGGGCACTATGGAGAGGTCCATGAATGTCAAAAAATTTATTCAGTCCTGTTACTAATTGTCACGGAACGTCCCACACTCCGCTTGAGTGCTTCCGTCATATACCACTTCCTTCCAGTCTGTATACAGATATCAGATATTCCAACCTCTCTGAGCGCAAAACAAGGCGACACTTGCTTGTTGCTAACATGAACTGACTTTATTCAGAACCAGAATACAGTATTATATACAGGAGAAGATGAGGTTCCACCCTCCTGCTCATATTACTCTAACAATACAAACGTAACCCAACCTAACCTAATTAACATGAGCTAATTAACTAATCCTTTATACAGCCTAGGTGACTGAGACATGACCTTTTGCCCAGACTGAGTTAATTATCACAGGACATTTTCTCACAATAGCAGCAGCTCCAATAGGAGTCATCCCGTCTCCTACATTGTATAGAGGACAATGTGATCAGCTCATTCAATTAACATAAACACAGGTAGTTGGAGTTGATGACACCAGCATCTCCTCACAGGATGTGTCCCAACAGTATAATTCAGTCTTATCAGCAGGGGGCTGCTGGAGGAATCCCCCCTCCCTCTTCAGGGACACACATCCCAAATGACCACAGCAAGGAGTCCCCAACAGAATGAGACAACGTACAATATATACATATATACATGACTGAGTCCGATTAGTACAGTTCAGACTGGATTTCTAATTCACCTCACAAAGAGTATTGTTCCATTGAAAATCCAAGGCCCATAATCAAAAGGCAAGAGGCTAGCATTCAGTCCTCTCCAACAGCCTCTGTCCTGGCTAGGTCTGTCACATTTCTCCCCTTTCGGCAGGAGACTAACACAGGAGGAGACCCCAGACTGGTTCACTCCGAAGTTAGTCCATAGTTCCAGTCCTCTAATGCCTGTACCCACACAGTACCCCAAACAAATTGTTCCAAACAGAGTATTACTCACCCAGCCAACCTCTGCCTCTCTCAGAGAACATATCTGCCGTTGGGGAGAGGCCCGGACTGGCCCTTCTCCCTGGAGTCCTTTCTGCCGCTGGAGAGAAGACAGGGTGTCTGGGCTCACTCTGTCATGCTGTTGGGGATCTGGGCCGACTGCCCAGCATCCCTGGGGTATACAGGTGGAGACTGAAGTCCCATCCGCCTTCACAGGAAATCCATCCTCTGTTAGTTGAGGGCAGAGTCCAGCAGTACTCGGCCCTGTTGCCAGCCCTTCTGCTGAAAATCCCACACCATCTGTTCCGGCTAACTGTTGGGGAGGGAGGCCAACTGCCCTGCCTCCCTGGAACTCTGTAGTTGTTGCCGGTGCTGGGCAGAGGTTGGTAACACTCTGCCCTGTTGCCAGCACTTCTGCTGGGGACGCCGCATCCTCTCCCCTGTCTCTATAACTGGTGTCTGGGGATAGAGGTTCACCATCTCCTGTCCATGGAACCCAGAAGATGTTATCAGTGCTGGACAGAGGTTAGCAGAGCTCTGCCCTGTGGTCAGCACTTCAGGTTTGGGGACGGCAATCTTCAGATTTTCCACTGCCGATTCTCTGGCATGGTGCTGAACGTGTTCTAGCAGTTTCCTGTATGCCCTTTCCAGATGCTGTTCCTTCCTTAGCAAATGGTCCAGATCAGGTTTGAGCTCTGAGACCCCTGCAAGACCAAACATAGCCTCTCTATATTCTCTCAGGTCCTCAAGGTCAGGTTCCCCTTCATCACCAAACATAAAATGATCTGTAAGGCTCTCCCACAGCAATCCAGGGCCTCCAAAGTCATATCCCTCCGGAGAGCATTCGGTTGTCTCCCCTAAATATCCCTGCTCGGCGTGCCATTGCAGAGCCCGATAATGATTGTCCAGCTCTATCTCCTGCTGGACCAGCCTGTCCAACCCAGTCACCCATTGCTCCTGGGGCCGCTCTCCCAGGAATGCCATCCGCAATGCCCATTGGTCACTGGCCCGTTGCTCTTGGGTTGGAAAGCACATGCCCTGTTTTATACCAGCGAGCTGGAGGGCTCCGATCCAGAGCTCCACCCGAATCTGCTGCCTGAGCTCCAGGTATTCATCCTCAGACACAGTCCTGGTGTATGTTGAAAGGATGATCCGCAACAGCCCCGGGAACTCTGATGCCAGGTCCATATCTCTGCTGGGGTGACTGAAGTCTGCCATCCTGATCTTGGATCCAGTTGGAGGTTTGGATGTCCCAGACTGCAGGAAGCTTTCCCGCTGCTTGCCACCAATGTCACGGAACGTCCCACACTCCGCTTGAGTGCTTCCGTCATATACCACTTCCTCCCAGTCTGTATACAGATATCAGATATTCCAACCTCTCTGAGCACAAAACAAGGCGACACTTGCTTGTTGCTAACATGAACTCACTTTATTCAGAACCAGAATACAGTCTTATATACAGGAGAAGATGAGGTTCCACCCTCCTGCTCATATTACTCTAACAATACAAACGTAACCTAATTAACATGAGCTAATTAACTAATCCTTTATACAGCCTAGGTGACTGAGACATGACCTTTTGCCCAGACTGAGTTAATTATCACAGGACATTTTCTCACAATAGCAGCAGCTCCAATAGGAGTCGTCCCGTCTCCTACATTGTATAGAGGACAATGTGATCAGCTCATTCAATTAACATAAACACAGGTAGTTGGAGTTGATGACACCAGCATCTCCTCACAGGATGTGTCCCAACAGTATGAATCAGTCTTATCAGCAGGGGGCTGCTGGAGGAATCCCCCCTCCCTCTACAGGGACACAAATCCCAAATGACCACAGCAAGAAGTCCCCAACAGAATCAAACAACATACAATATATACATATATACACGACTGAGTCCGATTAGTACAGTTCAGACTGGATTTCTAATTCACTTCACAAAGAGTATTGTTCCATTGAAAATCCAGGGCCCATAATCAAAAGGCAAGAGGCTTGCATTCAGTCCTCTCCAACAGCCTCTGTCTGTCTGTCAGCTAGGTCTGTCACACTAATAATCTGTTTAATAATTGGTCTGGTCCCAACAGGAATGGAAGGCCCTGGTAACCAACCCATCGGCATAGGATATGTTTTCTATTCACTGAATATACCTTCAGATTGAACTAATCTTCGTTATTGGACCAGTTTGTTGTATCTTGGGTTGCGTTCAGTGGGCCAGGTAAAGGTTGGGGACTTCATGGTGTTTATGTGTGGATGAGAGTCGGAGCTGGTCTCCCTTGTGGAGAGCATCTCTAGTCCTCTCAGGAATCCAGTATTCTTCTCTTTAACCAGAGCAATCATACAGTGTTGGGCCCAATGGTGGCAAAGTAATTCCCTTTTCTTCATAAAGTGATCGTTCAATCAAAGTTTAGCTGTGCAGAGATTTTTTGGCATCCCTGAGTATGGTCCTGTGAACTTCTGATGCTCAGTCCTGTTGAGGTTCTGATTAATTACAGATTGGTCTGGTTCCAACACGTTCTCCTTTTTATCTTCTCACCTAGATACCAAGATGAACCTCTGGCTTCCCCAGCCCTCCTCCCGTGTCCTGTGTGCTCTGTGCTCCATCTGTGCCGTTCTCCTTTCCATCATCATCATCCTCATCATCTCCTTCAGATGTAAGTGGATACTTAGTACATTTTAGTATAGTCCATGATCATGTATCATCCCTACTGCACAGTCAAACCCAAATGGCCCTGTAGACTCTTCTATAAAAACTCTTGACGTGTCTTTGAGTGACCATTCTTCAAACCATCCAGCCTTATCCAATGTTCTACAACATCAGATTTTGGTCTCCTCCTGACATCTCACTGTTCAGTTATGTTAGGTTTGGGCTCAGAAGTTTGAACAATGATCCTTCCAAAAGTCACTTTACCGATAGCGGGAACTCCCTTACCACTTGATTCTCAGTCCTCCAGATGGACTCTTTTGGTTACATTACTACTTCCATTTCCATGACAGAGGGTTTGTGAATTCAATATTTGCCCAGGGAAAGATGCACAATGGGGTTCTCACACCAGTCCATACATCCTGTAGTGTTGCACAAGGAGCCGCAGTGTGCAGCGGGTAGAACAGGTGCTCTGCACCCCCGGGAGTGTGAAATTTCACAGTGATCAGTTAGCAAAGTGGCCACATTAGATGACAAGGGTCACTGGAAAGGTCTATATACATGCTTTTCTTTTACAGGGTAAGTTGACAGGGTCACTTTAAGACACAGTAAATAAGCTTTAAACTAAAATCTAAATCAAGACCTCTATAGTTATGGGCACTGTGGAGCAATTTATCCTCAAATATTACAACAGATAGAACTTTCACATTCATTTTCAGTTGCTCAGCTCCCCCTCCCAGCAGGGACTTAGTAGATCAGCTACCCATGCTCCCCTTACCAGCAGTGACTCAGCATCTCAGCTCCCGCTCCTAGCAGTGACTCAGTAACTCTTCCCCCTGCTCTATCCTCCAAGCAGTGACTCAGAAGCTCAGCTCCCCCTGCCCCCCCTTTCAGCAGGGACTCAGCAACTCCTCTACTTCCACTTCTCCCCCCCAGTAGCAACTCTCCTTCTCAGAGGAGTGACTCAACAGCTCAGCTCCGCCTTCTTTACCTTCCCAGCAGTGGCTCCGCAGCTCAGCTTCACCTGCTCCCCCTTCCAGCAGTTACACAACAGCTTTGTTCCCGCTCTCAGCAGTGACTCACCAGCTCTGCTCCTCCTACTCCCACTTCAGCTTTAAAGGGGTTCTAAAGGCTCAAGGTTTTTTGCTGGGTCGCTCCCTTCTTATTGGCTGAGATAGCAGCGGGAGCCAATGACACACTGCTTGAGGAGCCATATCTTCTCAGCTCTGTCTTACAAAGCTGATAATTTCTGGGTTTTTACCCCCACAGGCCCGGGTGAGAAACCTCCTGACCGCACCCTTGAGTATAAGATCGGGAACCTCAGTGACAGCATGAACTCCAGAGTGGCTCAGCTGATCCAGGACGGTGAGTGTCTCCTAGATAGACTGCTCTATAACTTCTCTGTGACCCGTCACCCTCCAAATCTAAAAAAGCTGATGTTCTACAATGTCTGACTTTAGTTTCATCCTATTATCTCTGTAGATGGGATGATGGGAGCAATGCTGACTTGGAAATAACCTCTTCTAATCTTCTGTCCTACAGGGAGCAAGATGACGATGGAAAAATTACAGCAGCTGCATGACAATGTGAAAGCTATCCAGGCAGACACTGCTATAAGTAAAGTGATGTTCTGAGTAGAGGGGGTGGGCAGCAGGGGACAGAGGGGTCATGTTGAGTGTGGGAGGGAGGACATGGTGTCTGGTGGTTCTCCAAAAGATGTGCATAGATAATGATGAATACGAGAGGGTGTATGTGGTGTTTGATGGCTCTCCTTAAAGTGGAAGGATAATGATGAGTATGAGAGGGTGGACGTGGTGTTTGGTAGCTCTCCATAAAGTGGAAGGTAAATGATGAGTACGAGAGGGTGGACGTGGTGTTTGGTGGCTCTCCATAAAGTTGATGGATAATGATGAGTACGAGAGGGTGTATGTGGTGTTTGGTGGCTCTCCATAAAGTGGAAGGATAATGATGAGTACGAGAGGGTGTATGTGGTGTTTGGTGGCTCTCCATAAAGTGGAAGGATAATGATGAGTACGAGAGGGTGTATGTGGTGTTTGGTGGCTCTCCATAAAGTAGATGGATAATGATGAGTAGGAGAGGGTGTATGTGGTGTTTGGTGGCTCTCCATAAAGTGGATAGATAATGATGAGTACGAAAGGGTGTATGTGGTGTTTGGTGGCTCTCCATAAAGTGGAAGGATAATGATGAGTACGTAAGGGTGTATGTGGTGTTTGGTGGCTCTCCATAAAGTGGATAGATAATGATGAGTACGAGAGGGTGGACGTGGTGTTTGGTGGCTCTCCATAGAGTGGATGGACAATGATGAGTGTTCCCGAACAGTGTGGAGGTTCCAGAGTGACTAGGTGAGGCTAGTCAAGATGGTGGATATCAGTGGTTGTTGTGTGATAGGAAGGGTACAAGGATAATATTAAAATGAACCTTTTACAAACTTGAGAAATTCAACCTGAGCAGAGGCAGAGGCCACCTTCAGTCAAAACCATTATCAGATCCACAGATATATGCAGCTATACATGTATGCAAAGCTCACTTTTTTTTGTAAAAGTCTTTCTTGGCCTCCTCCATTCCAAATCTTGAACCTCCATATTGCTCATTGAGTCCAGACATCACAAGAAAGGACCAAGGAAAAAGACAAGACTAGGCATGAATTCTGTAGGAAAGGTGGAGGTTTGCTTGTCACTTTGGTTTCTAATGTCTCTGGATCTCCTGATTATTTTAACATGTTGGGATAATATTGACTCGTGTGGATATTGTTGCCTAGGTGGGAAGAAGTGGTGCTTCCAAGGTACAGAGAATAGGTAGAATGAGTGGTACAAGGAGGTGACATGTAATGTTGGTAGGGGGTGAAGATGAGAGACTAAAGTCAGGAGAAAATGGAATTGTAATGCTCAGAGTTGGTGAATGTGATGGTGGGGTGCTACTCGTGTTCAATGTGGTCAAAGTTAACCTTTTCTCTATTCTGACATTAAATGTTCTGCCTTAGAGCAATCACCACAAGGAACCGATTGCTACCTCTCCAGTCCAGATATCCTCTTTATCTCCTCTGAGATTACCTTCACCTAGCATTGGGAGCCCTAATGTAGGCCATAACCCTCGAGTCCATATATCCTTCTCTTGGACCCCTGTGAGATTACCTTCACCTAGAATTGGGAGCCTCAACATAGGCCATAATCCTCCATTGCAGAGATCCTTTTCTTTGCTGCCTCAAAAATTACCATAATTTTGCACTGGAGGCTTCAATGTAGGCCATAGTCCTCCATTCAAGAAATCATTCTCTTTTCCCCCTTTGACTTGGCTTTGGAGGCCTCACCGTAGGCCATAATGCTTCTCACCCACTGATCCCCTATCCAATGAGAGTGCCTTGCTGTTATATAATGTGATCCTGATTTTTTTCCATGATGTTGGATGTTTAGTGACGATAAAGAGGTATGTTGCTGGTGTAACTTTTGAACATCTTTGATGGTGATTTTTGATGAATGTGGTGGATAAATGGCTAAGAATAGAATAAATGGGGTGGTGTCACCTGTTTATGAATATACATGACATTGGTTCAGAATGGTGATGCTTTATGAAGGTTATTTGGAATGTTGGTGAATGTGGTGAAAGACAAAAAAGTAGACTGAGAATTTCAGGACGATGCTGAGTGTTAATAAGTATGATGCCCTTGGAGTGTGAGATGGGTGATTGTTGATGGATGTGGTTTTGGTCGATTGGTTGAGAACAGAATGCTAGTAAAGGTGGTCTTGACTGAGTGTTGGGGTTTATTACTGAGTTGATGTGGAGTGTAGGTGTCATGTGACATGCAATGTTGTTGCCATGTGATGTGAGGTGTTGGTGTCATGTGATGTGAGGTGTTATTGTCATGTAAAAAAAGCAAAAAAAGCGCCCTGAGGCGATTCAGTTCGCATAGGTAGCGCTATACAAGTCATTCATTCATTCATTCATTCATTCATTCATTCATGTGATGTGATGTGATGTGGAGTGTTGGTGTCATGTAATGTGGAGTGTTGGTGTCATGTGATGTGGAGTCATGGTGTCATGTGATGTGGAGTCTTGGTGTCATGTGACATAAAGTCTTGGTGTCATGTGATGTGGAGTGTTGGGGTCATGTGATGTGGGACGTTGGGGTCATGTTACGTGGAGTGTTAGGGTCATGTGATGTGGGACATTGGGGTCATGTGATGTGGAGTGTAGGTGTCATGTGATGTGGGACTTTGGTGTCATGTGATGTGGAGTGTAGGTGTCATGTGTTGTGGGACGTTGGGGTCATGTGATGTGGAGTGTAGGTGTCATGTGACGTGGAGTGTAGGTGTCATGTGACGTGCAGTGTAGGTGTCATGTGATGTGGGACATTGGGGTCATGTGATGTGGGACATTGGGGTCATGTGATGTGGAGTGTAGGTGTCATGTGATGTGGGACATTGGTGTCATGTGATGTGGAGTGTAGGTGTCATGTGTTGTGGGACGTTGGGTTCATGTGATGTGGAGTGTAGGTGTCATGTGACGTGGAGTGTAGGTGTCATGTGATGTAGGGTGTTGGTGTCAAGTGATGTGGGGTGTGGCTATCATGTGATATTAAGTTTTGGTGTCATGTGATCTGGCATTTTGATTTTATGTGATGTGGAGTGTTGGTGTCATGTGATCTGGCATTTTGATTTTATGTGATGTGGAGTGTTGGTGTCATGTGATGTGGGACATTTGGGTCATGTGATGTGGGACATTTGGGTCATGTGATGTGGGACGTTGGGGTCATGTGATGTAGGGTGTTGGTGTCATGTGATGTAGGGTGTTGGTGTCATGTGATGTAGGGTGTTGCTCTCATGTAATATTAAGTTTTGGTGTCATGTGATCTGACATTTTAGTTTTATGTGATGTGGAGTGTTGGGGTCATGTGATGTGGGACATTTGGGTCATGTGATGTGGAGTGTAGGTGTCATGTGATGTGGGACATTGGGGTCATGTGATGTGGAGTGTAGGTGTCATGTGATATGGGACATTGGTGTCATGTGATGTGGAGTGTAGGTGTCATGTGATGTGGGACATAGGTGTCATGTGACATGGAGTGTAGGTGTCATGTGACGTGGAGTGTAGGTGTCATGTGACGTGGAGTGTAGGTGTCATGTGACGTGGAGTGTAGGTGTCATGTGACGTGGAGTGTAGGTGTCATGTGACGTGGAGTGTAGGTGTCATGTGACATGGAGTGTAGGTGTCAAGTGATGTGAAGTGTTGGTGTCATGTGATGTGGAGTGTTGGGGTCATGTGATGTGGGACGTTGGGGTCATGTGACGTGGAGTGTAGGTGTCATGTGTTGTGGGACATTGGTGTCATGTGACATGGAGTGTAGGTGTCATGTGACGTGGAGTGTAGGTGTCATGTGACGTGGAGTGTAGGTGTCATGTGACGTGGAGTGTAGGTGTCATGTGACATGGAGTGTAGGTGTCAAGTGATGTGAAGTGTTGGTGTCATGTGATGTGGAGTGTTGGGGTCATGTGATGTGGGACGTTGGGGTCATGTGACGTGGAGTGTAGGTGTCATGTGTTGTGGGACATTGGTGTCATGTGATGTGGAGTGTAGGTGTCATGTGACGTGGAGTGTAGGTGTCATGTGACGTGGAGTGTAGGTGTCATGTGACGTGGAGTGTAGGTGTCATGTGATGTGGGACATTGGGGTCATGTGATGTGGAGTGTAGGTGTCATGTGACGTGGAGTGTAGGTGTCATGTGACGTGGAGTGTAGGTGTCATGTGATGTGGGACATTGGGGTCATGTGACATGGAGTGTAGGTGTCATGTGACGTGGAGTGTAGGTGTCATGTGACGTGGAGTGTAGGTGTCATGTGATGTGGGACATTGGTGTCATGTGATGTGGAGTGTAGGTGTCATGTGACGTGGAGTGTAGGTGTCATGTGACGTGGAGTGTAGGTGTCATGTGACGTGGAGTGTAGGTGTCAAGTGATGTGAAGTGTTGGTGTCAAGTGATGTGGAGTGTTGGGGTCATGTGATGTGGGACGTTGGGGTCATGTGACGTGGAGTGTAGGTGTCATGTGTTGTGGGACATTGGTGTCATGTGACGTGGAGTGTAGGTGTCATGTGACGTGGAGTGTAGGTGTCATGTGACGTGGAGTGTAGGTGTCATGTGACGTGGAGTGTAGGTGTCATGTGACGTGGAGTGTAGGTGTCATGTGATGTGGGACATTGGGGTCATGTGATGTGGAGTGTAGGTGTCATGTGACGTGGAGTGTAGGTGTCATGTGACGTGGAGTGTAGGTGTCATGTGATGTGGGACATTGGGGTCATGTGATGTGGAGTGTAGGTGTCATGTGACGTGGAGTGTAGGTGTCATGTGACGTGGAGTGTAGGTGTCATGTGATGTGGGACATTGGTGTCATGTGACGTGGAGTGTAGGTGTCATGTGACGTGGAGTGTAGGTGTCATGTGATGTGGGACATTGGGGTCATGTGACGTGGAGTGTAGGTGTCATGTGACGTGGAGTGTAGGTGTCATGTGACGTGGAGTGTAGGTGTCATGTGATGTGGGACATTGGTGTCATGTGATGTGGAGTGTTGGGGTCATGTGATGTGGGACGTTGGGGTCATGTGACGTGGAGTGTAGGTGTCATGTGACGTGGAGTGTAGGTGTCATGTGACGTGGAGTGTAGGTGTCATGTGACGTGGAGTGTAGGTGTCATGTGACATGGAGTGTAGGTGTCAAGTGATGTGAAGTGTTGGTGTCAAGTGACGTGGAGTGTTGGGGTCATGTGATGTGGGACGTTGGGGTCATGTGACGTGGAGTGTAGGTGTCATGTGACATGGAGTGTAGGTGTCAAGTGATGTGAAGTGTTGGTGTCAAGTGACGTGGAGTGTTGGTGTCATGTGATGTGGGACATTTGGGTCATGTGATGTGGAGTGTAGGTGTCATGTGATGTGGGACATTGGGGTCATGTGACATGGAGTGTAGGTGTCATGTGATGTGGAGTGTAGGTGTCATGTGACGTGGAGTGTAGGTGTCATGTGACGTGGAGTGTAGGTGTCATGTGACGTGGAGTGTAGGTGTCAAGTGATGTGAAGTGTTGGTGTCAAGTGATGTGGAGTGTTGGGGTCATGTGATGTGGGACGTTGGGGTCATGTGACGTGGAGTGTAGGTGTCATGTGTTGTGGGACATTGGTGTCATGTGACGTGGAGTGTAGGTGTCATGTGACGTGGAGTGTAGGTGTCATGTGACGTGGAGTGTAGGTGTCATGTGACGTGGAGTGTAGGTGTCATGTGACGTGGAGTGTAGGTGTCATGTGATGTGGGACATTGGGGTCATGTGATGTGGAGTGTAGGTGTCATGTGACGTGGAGTGTAGGTGTCATGTGACGTGGAGTGTAGGTGTCATGTGATGTGGGACATTGGTGTCATGTGACGTGGAGTGTAGGTGTCATGTGACGTGGAGTGTAGGTGTCATGTGATGTGGGACATTGGGGTCATGTGACGTGGAGTGTAGGTGTCATGTGACGTGGAGTGTAGGTGTCATGTGACGTGGAGTGTAGGTGTCATGTGATGTGGGACATTGGTGTCATGTGATGTGGAGTGTTGGGGTCATGTGATGTGGGACGTTGGGGTCATGTGACGTGGAGTGTAGGTGTCATGTGACGTGGAGTGTAGGTGTCATGTGACGTGGAGTGTAGGTGTCATGTGACGTGGAGTGTAGGTGTCATGTGACATGGAGTGTAGGTGTCAAGTGATGTGAAGTGTTGGTGTCAAGTGACGTGGAGTGTTGGGGTCATGTGATGTGGGACGTTGGGGTCATGTGACGTGGAGTGTAGGTGTCATGTGTTGTGGGACATTGGTGTCATGTGATGTGGAGTGTAGGTGTCATGTGACGTGGAGTGTAGGTGTCATGTGACGTGGAGTGTAGGTGTCATGTGTTGTGGGACATTGGTGTCATGTGATGTGGAGTGTAGGTGTCATGTGACGTGGAGTGTAGGTGTCATGTGACGTGGAGTGTAGGTGTCATGTGACGTGGAGTGTAGGTGTCATGTGATGTGGGACATTGGGGTCATGTGATATGGGACGTTGGGGTCATGTGATGTGGAGTGTTGGTGTCATGTGATGTAGGGTGTTGGTGTCATGTGATGTAGGGTGTTGCTATCATGTGATATTAAGTTTTGGTGTCATGTGATCTGGCATTTTGATTTTATGTGATGTGGAGTGTTGGTGCCATGTGATGTGGGACATTGGGGTCATGTGATGTGGAACATGTAGGTCACGTGATGTGGAGTGTTGGTGTCATGTGATGTGGGACATTTGGGTCATGTGATGTGGAGTGTAGGTGTCATGTGATGTGGGACATTGGTGTCATGTGATGTGGAGTGTAGGTGTCATGTGATGTGGAGTGTAGGTGTCATGTGATGTGGGACATTGGGGTCATGTGATGTGGGATATTGGGGTCATGTGATATGGGACGTTGGGGTCATGTGATGTGGAGTGTTGGTGTCATATGATGTAGGGTGTTGGTGTCATGTGATGTGGGTTGTTGCTATCATGTGATATTAAGTTTTGGTGTCATGTGATCTGGCATTTTGGTTCTATGTGATGTGGAGTGTTGGTGTCATGTGATGTGGGACATTTGGGTCATGTGATGTGGAGTGTATGTGTCATGTGATGTGGGAGGTTGGTGTCATGTGATGTGGAGTGTTGGTGTCATGTGATGTGGGACGTTGGTGTCATGTGATGTGGAGTGTTGGGGTCATGTGATGTGGGACATTGGGGTCATGTGATGTGGAGTGTTGGTGTTATGTGATGTGGGAGGTTGGGGTCATGTGATGTGGGACATTGGGGTCATGAGGTGTGGAGTGTAGGTGTCATGTGATGTGGGACATTGGGGTCATGTGATGTGGGACATTGGTGTCATGTGATGTGGGACATTGGGATCATGTGTTGTGGAGTGTTGGTGTCATGTGATGTGGGAAGTTGGTGTCATGTGATGTGGGACGTTGGGGTCATGTGATGTGGGAGGTTGAGGTCATGTGATGTTGGACGTTGAGGTCATGTGATGTGAGATGTTGGGGTCATGTGATGTGGGAGATTAGGGTCATGTGATGTGGGACGTTGGGGTCATGTGATGTGGGACGTTGGGGTCATGTGATGTGGGAGGTTGAGGTCATGTGATGTGAGACATTGGGGTCATGTGATGTTGGATGTTGGGGTCATGTGATGTTGGACGTTGAGATCATGTGATGTTGGACATTGGGGTCATGTGATGTGGGACGTTGGGGTCATGTGATGTGGGACGTTGGTGTCAGATGATGTGAGACGTTGGGGTCATGTGATGTTGGACATTGGGGTCATGTGATGTTGGATGTTGAGGTCATGTGATGTTGGACATTGGGGTCATGTGATGTGGGAGATTAGGGTCATGTGATGTGGGACGTTGGGGTTATGTGATGTGGGAGATTAGGGTCATGTGATGTGGGACGTTGGGGTCATGTGATGTGGGACGTTGGGGTCATGTGATGTGGGACGTTGGGGTCATGTGATGTGAGACATTGGGGTCATGTGATGTTGTACATTGGGGTCATGTGATGTTGGACCTTGAGATCATGTGATGTTGGACCTTGAGATCATGTGATGTTGGACCTTGAGATCATGTGATGTGGGACATTGGGGTCATGTGATGTGGGACGTTGGTGTCAGATGATGTGGGACGTTGGGGTCATGTGATGTGGGACGTTGGGGTCATGTAATGTGGGACGTTGGTGTCAGATGATGTGAGACGTTGAGGTCATGTGATGTTGGACATTGGGTTCATGTGATGTGGGAGATTAGGGTCATGTGATGTGGGACGTTGGGGTCATGTGATGTGGGACGTTGGGGTCATGTGATGTGGGACGTTGGGGTCATGTGATGTGGGACGTTGGGGTCATGTGATGTTGGACGTTGAGGTCATGTGATGTGAGATGTTGGGGTCATGTGATGTGAGATGTTGGGGTCATGTGATGTGGGACGTTGGGGTCATGTGATGTGGGAGATTAGGGTCATGTGATGTGGGACGTTGGGGTCATGTGATGTGGGAGGTTGGGGTCATGTGATGTGGGACATTGGGGTCATGAGGTGTGGAGTGTAGGTGTCATGTGATGTGGGACATTGGGGTCATGTGATGTGGGACATTGGGGTCATGTGATGTGGGACATTGGGATCATGTGTTGTGGAGTGTTGGTGTCATGTGATGTGGGAGGTTGGGGTCATGTGATGTGGGAAGTTGGTGTCATGTGATGTGGGAGGTTGGGGTCATGTGATGTGGGAAGTTGGTGTCATGTGATGTGGGACGTTGGGGTCATGTGATGTTGGACGTTGAGGTCATGTGATGTGAGATGTTGGGGTCATGTGATGTGAGATGTTGGGGTCATGTGATGTGGGACGTTGGGGTCATGTGATGTGGGACGTTGGGGTCATGTGATGTGGGACGTTGGGGTCATGTGATGTGGGACGTTGGGGTCATGTGATGTGGGACGTTGGGGTCATGTGATGTGAGACGTTGGGGTCATGTGATGTGAGACGTTGGGGTCATGTGATGTTGGACGTTGAGATCATGTGATGTTGGACATTGGGTTCATGTGATGTGGGAGATTAGGGTCATGTGATGTGGGACGTTGGGGTCATGTGATGTGGGAGATTGGGGTCATGTGATGTGGGAGATTGGGATCATGTGTTGTGGAGTGTAGGTGTCATGTGATGTGGGAGGTTGGGGTCATGTGATGTGGGAAGTTGGTGTCATGTGATGTGGGAGGTTGAGGTCATGTGATGTTGGACGTTGGGGTCATCTAATGTGGGACGTTGGGGTCATGTGATGTGGGACATTGGTGTCATGTGATGTGGGACATTGGTGTCATGTGATGTGGGTCGTTGAGGTCATGTGATGTGGGAGATTAGGGTCATGTGATGTGGGACGTTGGGGTCATGTGATGTGGGACGTTGGGGTCATGTGATGTGGGAGATTAGGGTCATGTGATGTGGGACGTTGGGGTCATGTGAAGTGGGACGTTGGTGTCACATAATGTGGGACGTTGATGTCATGTGATGTGGGACGTTGGTGTCAGATGATGTGGGACGTTGGGGTCATGTGATGTGGGAGATTGGGGTCATGTGATGTGGGAGATTGGGATCATGTGTTGTGGAGTGTAGGTGTCATGTGATGTGGGAGGTTGGGGTCATGTGATGTGGGAAGTTGGTGTCATGTGATGTGGGAGGTTGAGGTCATGTGATGTTGGACGTTGGGGTCATCTAATGTGGGACGTTGGGGTCATGTGATGTGGGACATTGGTGTCATGTGAAGTGGGACGTTGGTGTCACATAATGTGGGACGTTGGTGTCATGTGATGTGGGACGTTGGTGTCAGATGATGTGGGACGTTGGGGTCATGTGATGTGGGACATTGGGGTCATGTGATGCAGAGTGTTGGTGGCACGTGCTGTGAAATGTTGGTAAATGAGGTGTAATAAGTGGTACACGGGCAGAATCTCGGTGATGTTAGGTGTCAGGGATGGGTAGGTTGGAATTGATTGTGGGAGAAGATTTCTAGCCATCCTCTCTTTCCTATTTCAGGCACCCTGCAGAGTACTGTGAATAGGGCTCTCAATACCCTCCGGAGACTTTCAGATCAGGTGAAGAAGCTGCAGGTGAATGGTGAGTTTACTAAATGAACAGATTTCTGAGTCATTGGGGGAGAAAAAGATCCAAACTAAGTAGACCATACATGGTGTGAGCACAGAGAAGTCCCCAGGAGGAACCCAGTCATTAATTTACATCAGTCAATGGAGAATAATAAACATTTTGGATAGTCTATGGAATGGTTAGAACAAGTCGTCTCCAGAGGGAGGAGAGATCCTAGCTTAGACAGGTGTCACCAGAACAGATACAAAAAGTCCACATGTGGTGCTAAATGAGAAGTAAATCCAAGAAGGGAGAGTTGATGAACCCGTCAGCTTCAATGCGTATAAGAAAGTACACCTCACCACATGGAAATCCAATCTGCTTACCAGACAGCTGAAAAAAGCAGGCATGTAATAGACCAAGACCAAGACCACAGCTCCGTTCTTCAGCTTTAAGTGGAATCCCAACCAGGATTGCGGCTAATCGTCAGACATTTTCATTCAGAAAAAACTTCTTTGAGCTCTCATATAGGATGTAATAACATTCACCCAGGTGGCCAGTGATACCCAATGAAAAGATAATGCAGTCAATAGTGAAGCTCGTAAAGTAGTATAAAAATTGTATTCGTAGTAACTTACATTTTAGTACAGGAACAAGTACATCATGATGTTCAAATGGCCGCGGCTCTCAGTGTGCTAGTGTCAGCCTGACATGTTTCATCCAACAGTATTTTGTCAGAGGTGTGGCTATTAGACACTAGCACACCCTTTTATCCAAATAACCAATGACGATCATCCCGGAAGAACGAACCCCCGGGATGACACATCAGCCGGAAGTGAAGTCAGTGGAGCGCAACACGCACCGTGCTTGTGCTCCACCACCTAATACGCCCTTTCATCTAAATGGCTAGTGATGCTCATCACTGAAGGACAAACCTCTGTGGTGGTGCGTCAGTCGGAAGTGAAGTCAGTGGAGCGCAACACGCACCGTGCTTGTGCTCCACTGCCGCACACGCCGTTTCATCTAAATGGCTAGTGATGCTCATCACGAAAGGACAAACCTCCGTGGTAGTGCGTCAGCTGGAAGTGAGGTCAGTGGAGCCCAACACGCACCGTGCTTGTGCTCCACCACCTAACACGCCCTTTCATCTACATGGCTAGTGACGCTCATCACTGAAGGACAAACCTCTGTGGTGGTGCGTCAGTCGAAAGTGAGGACAGTGGAGCCCAACACGCACTGCCCTTGTGCTCCACCACCTAACACACCCTTTCATCTAAATGGCTAGTGACGCTCATCACGGAAGGACAAACCTCTGTGGTGGTGCGTCAGTCGGAAGTGAGGTCAGTGGAGCCCAACACGCACCGTGCTTGTGCTCCACCGCCGAACACGCCCTTTCATCTAAATGGCTAGTGATGCTCATCACTGAAGGACAAAGTGAGGTCAGTGGAGCGCAACACGCACCACACTCCACTGTTGAGCAGTCTCATATAGATGACAACACTCCAGAGAAGCACAGACCGGGGCGTGACAAGTTGGATGGCGCTAAGTGAGCGTCATATATATTAGTAATCTTTTAAAAAACCATGAATATAATACAGGCATTGAATGAACATAAAACAAACTTAATTGTGTCCTTAAAGGTAGATAGTATATTATTATAGGAGGCTCCCTAGGGAACAATCAGTAAAAACAATATTTAAAATGATGTTTAAACGAATACTAGTAAGAGGGCCTTCAAGTGGCAGACCAGAGAAACTGCTAATGCAGATAAACCCAGATAGATCTGATAGGGAACGGAGAAATAATAATATTGACTGGATCAGCAATTATTAATAAAACTGTTAACATTCCAGTCAACATTTAACCCAAAGGGGGTACAACATTTGAGGTCATAGATCCAGCGAGTTTCCAACCACGAGATCTCTCTCTTTGTCACACTCCCTCGCCAATGAGGTGTAAATCAATCTATGGCTATGAAAGTGGTTCCTACTGGATTTATATTATGACATTCCAAGTAGGGAGGGGAAACAGTGTGTTTGGGGAACCCTTTCCTGATATTGGCCAGATGTTCCTTAATCCTAACGTTCATGGTTCGCATAGTGTGGCCTACATATTGTAGACCGCATGGACATATCAATAAATAAACCACGTTTTTAGACGTACAGGTTAGAAAAGTATTGATATCGTAGACCTTAGCAGTGATGTGAGACTTAAATTGATTTGATTTGTTGATTTGTTTTTGTTAACATAACAAACGGCACATTTTCGACAAGGAAAAACGCCTTTAGAGTTTTGAGCTGTGGTCTTGGTTTATTACATGCCTGCTTTTGACAGAGGATCCAACCCTTTCATATTTCGACAGAAGAGAACCAGTTTGAGATCTTCATGATGTAAAATTTCCTGTCATAGACTGGGGCATCCGTTTTATGTTTCTTGATTCTCTGATTTTTCAACTCTCCACCTGACTGCCTCTTTCCGGCCACTCCCTCCGTTGGGCTAACTTTGTCCTTTCCCACCTGTAGGGTCTGTTGACTTCACCTGTCCATCGGGATGGAGCACTTTCCAGTCCAGCTGTTACTTCTTCCCTTTAGCTGGGAAGGCATGGAGCGAATCAAAGAAGTTCTGCGAGGACAAAGATGCCCATCTGCTGGTCATCAACACCGAAGCGGAGCAGGTTGGTGGCTGGTGAGGGATGTTTGGTGGGTCTTGGAGATTCTCAGCTCAGTGGCACAATTTACACTCTTGCACTTATTTTCATCTCCTTTATAAACTGAAAAAAACAAATACCAGGGTTGATAAACAACACCAGTCCTAGCGCTCAAAGGATGATAGGAATAAAGTGGAACTGAATCCGCTATATACAAAATAAGCTGCTGTTATAAGTAGAAAAGTAAATAAAGCCAAAAAATACTCTCCTAAAAAGATAGTGTGACGGGGGGCCCGTGGAACTCAGAATACATCTTATGTCTAAGGCACCCTGTGCCATCCTGGCACAGGGTGAGTGAGAAAATATATCTTGGACTACTTAAAATGGGACAGTAATATTTGTCCACAATATCTCCCAGGATGTATGTTAATTGAATGAGCTGATCACATTGTCCTCTATACAATGTAGGAGACGGGACGACTCCTATTGGAGCTCATGTTAATTAGGTTTTGTTTGTATTGTTAATTGTAATTAGCTCCAGATATTGTGTTGATATAACTGTGTGAAACTCGGTGACCACAAGTCTGGGCGAAAGGTCATGTCTCAATCACCTAGGCTGTATAAAGGATTAGATAATTACTCATGTTAATTAGGTTACGTTTGTATTGTTAGAGTAATCTTCTCCTGTGTATATAAGACTGTATTCTGGTTCTGAATAAAGTGAGTTCATGGTAGCAACAAGCAAGTGTCACCTTGTTTTGTGCTCAGAGAGGTTGGGATATCTGTATACAGACTGGGAGGAAGTGGTATATGACGGAAGCACTCAAGCGGAGTGTGGGATGTTCCGTGATATTGGTGGCAAGCAGCGGGAAAGCTTCCTGAAGTCTGGGACATCCAAACTTCCATCTGGATCCAAGGTCCAGATAGCAGGAGAGGAGAGGTACAGATACCAGCCGCCATGGATGAGGAATTCAGAAGGAGGTTGCGAGAGATGCAGATACAGCACAGAGGACCAGTATCAGAGCAGGTCCTGCTGGGATGATGTGATTCTATTTGCTGCAAACTCTGTAAGGAAGCGCTAGCCCGTGAGCAGCGACACCAGGGAAAAGTTCTCCCCTCCATCGAGGAAAGGTACTGGTCGCAGTACGGACTGCGGGTGCGGTTTTTGGGAGAAAAACCACACAAGAAGCAGACAGCTGAATTAAGCAGGCTGGTCTGGGCAGAGATAAAGCTGGATGAGAGCTACAGAGCCCTCCGGTGGCATGTATCCCAAGCATGTCCCTGGATAGCGGATGACAGCCCAATGGAAGGCTTAAGCTACGGCGGCTTGGGACTGTTGTATGTGAAGCTGACAGGGGACTCTAACTTTGGGAGTGATTTGGAGCGGTGGGTGGACGAAATCATGGATTTCAGAGAAGGGCTACTGAACATTTCGGAAGTGCACTGGGCACAGGAAGATTTGGAGTTTCTGGCCGTTCAGGAATGGGAGCTAGAGATCGCCTACAGACGGCTGCTAGACATTGCTCAGTGCCAGGGCTGGGCTCCCTTTGCCTGGGACTATCAGGAAATACCAGCTGACAACCCTGAAATCCTGGCTGAAGAGTCGGCAATGTGGCAGAGCAATAGTGTGCTTTGCCAACCTGCCCCCACAGCTATGGAGGCGGAGGTCTTATGGCGGATGCAGCAAGTGCTGACTGACCTTGATGATCCTGTTTCTGCATGGGATGATCTTGGATGGAGGAATGTGCCTGTCCAGCAGCATGCCAGAGAATCTGCAGTGGAAAATCTGGAGATTGCCATCCCCAAAACTGAAGTGCTGACAACAGGGCAGAGCTCTGTTAACCTCTGCCCAGCACTGATAACATCTTCTGGGTTCCATGGACAGGAGATGGTGAACCTCCATCCCCAGACACCAGTTGCAGAGACAGGGGATTTGATAGACTTTTCTGCTGAGGAAGAACCATCGGGTGAGCCCCCAGCAGAAGAGTTGGGATTAGGGCCAAACTTCATTGCGCTCTGCTCAGCACTGATGGCATCTTCTGAGTTCCACGGACAGGAGATGGTGAACCTCTATCCACAGACACCAGTTATAGAGGTAGGGGATTTAATAGACTTTTCTGCTGAGGAAGAACAACCTGATGAGCCTCCAGCAGAAGAGCTGCTATTGGGGCCAAACTTCACTGTGCTCTGCCCAGCACCAACAGCAGTATCTGTGGAGTTACAGGGAACTTCCCCAGTTGAAGCACCGGCAACCGGGCAGAGTGCTACCAACCTCTGGCCAGCACCGGCAACAACTACAGAGTTCCAGGGAGGTGGGGCAGTCGGCCTCCCTCCCCAACAGGTAGCCAGAGCAGATGGTGTGGGGTTTCCAGCGGAAGGGCTGGCAACAAGGCCGAGGATTGCTGGACTCTGCCCTGAACTAACAGAGGATGGATTTCCTGTGAAGGTGGATGGGACTTCAGTCTCCACCTGTATACCCCAGGGATGGTGGGCAGTGGGCCCCGATCCCCAACAGCATGACAGAGTGAGCCCAGACACCCTGTCCTCTCTCCAGCGGCAGAAAGGATTCCAGGGAGAAGAGCCAGTCCAGGCCTCTCCCCAGTGGCAGATATGTTCTCTGAGAGAGGCAGAGGTTGGCTGGGTGAGTAATGCTTTGTTTGAAACAATTTATTTGGGGTACTGTGTGGGTACAGGCAGTAGAGGACTGGAGCTGTTTACTAACTTCGGAGTCAACCCGTCTGTGGTCTCCTCCTGTGTTAGTCTTCTGCCGAAAGGGGAGAGATGTGATGGGGGGGCCCGTGGAACTCAGAATACATCTTATGTCTAAGGCACCCTGTGCTATCCTGGCACAGGGTGAGTGAGAAAATATATCTTGGACTACTTAAAATGGGACAGTAATATTTGTCCACAATATCTCCCAGGATGTATGTTAATTGAATGAGCTGATCACATTGTCCTCTATACAATGTAGGAGACGGGACGACTCCTATTGGAGCTCGTGTTAATTAGGTTTTGTTTGTATTGTTAATTGTAATTAGCTCCAGCTATTGTGTTGATATAACTGTGTGAAGCTCGGTGACCACAAGTCTGGGCGAAAGGTCATGTCTCAGTCACCTAGGCTGTATAAAGGATTAGATAATTAGCTCATGTTAATTAGGTTACATTTGTATTGTTAGAGTAATCTTCTCCTGTGTATATAAGACTGTATTCTGGTTCTGAATAAAGTGAGTTCATGGTAGCAACAAGCAAGTGTCGCCTTGTTTGTGCTCAGAGAGGTTGGAATATCTGATATCTGTATACAGACTGGGAGGAAGTGGTATATGACGGAAGCACTCAAGCGGAGTGTGGGACGTTCCGTGACAGATAGTATTAACAGCGCTAATAGTATTACTCAAAAACACTCCAAAGCTTACGGGTGATGTACTCAATAGTAATGCAGTCTCAAATGAACAAGAATACAAATAAAAATAATAATAGTATTATAACAAAGAGTCCAATGAAATTACATGAGAACCAAAAAAGTCCCCATGTGATCATTTAGAAAGTCACCAACAGAGGTTACATAATAAAAACAAAGGTGGTATGAGAGAAGCAGTTCATTGCATGCAGCAGACAGTTGAGCTCAGGGTTTAGATTCCTTCCGGAGAGCACTTATGAGTGGGTTAAAACACCTTCACCACGCCTTGTGAATGACCCCCTATGGTTATAAGCTCACCAGAGGTAAGACAAAAATGAGCCTGTTATCTCCTTTCTCCCTTGAATCAGCTCCTCCGCCGCCAGAGTCTCCCAATCCTCCACCGTCAAAGTAATATAATGTCATGGTAAACACATGTAAGGAAATAGAAGGGGAGGCTCTCCATAGTGGCATGGCTACGCCACCCATCAGCTGAGGGCAGCCAGCGTCATCCCGGGACTCATCGTAGTAGGCGGGCCGTTAGGAGCTCCGTTCAGCGGTGAGCTGATGCTGACTGTGTCAATGCTGTTTTAAACTTTTATACTGTGTAAGCGCATATTGTAAGGGGGGTTCCTGGGGGGTTTTTGTTCATTAAACTGTTTTACACTATGGAGAGCCTTGTATTTCCTTACATGTGTTTACCATGACATTATATTACTTTAAGAGAGTATTTTTTGGCTTCCTTTATAAACTGGTCACAAAAGGGTCTAATTTTTACAAAATTCGCATAGGCATCCGTCCAGTAAATCTCCATTCTTTGTGAATTGGACAAAATAAATGTTGTTTAGTCTATTTTCTCTTCTGAACGAATGTTCTTTTTTTGTGGACAGTAGTAAAATACCATATTATGGCCACTAAATGGGGCTGGGGAGCATAGGAAATATGTAACAAGAAATACAATGTAACAATTCTGGAGAACACTAGAGAGAATTAGTAACTATGTGTAATTCCTTCTAGCATTCTATAGAGTTGTTGCATTGTATCTCTTGCTACAAAGACTTGGGTATTTCCTCTGCTCCTCAGCACCATCTATTGGCCATAATGTGGTATTTTACCACTTCCTAAAATAAATGAGCAGAAGAGAAAATAGCCTAAAGAGCATTTGTTTTTGCCCAGCTTGCACAGGACAAATGTACATGTAGATTCGCTGGACAAATGGCTATACATTTTTTTTTAAAAGGGGTTTCATAATCCTGGAAATGGTGGTAAAAGAGCATTAAAGGGATGCTCCCCTAAACAAGGATTTTAGGATTGGGAACTGGGAAGAGGATGAAGATGGCTGAGGTCAGGATCCAAGGGCAGGTAGGTGGGTCACGGTGAGAAGAAGTTGAAGAGGGAAGTGTACCAGTGATGGTAGTCCTGATCTAGCACCCATAATAATGCCCACACTTGTAAGACATATTCTGCCCCTGAACAAAGAATTAGTGAGATCCCATCTGGAATAACAGACTGTTGTAGAACTGGACAGAAAGCAGAGAAGGGCCACCACATGGATATGAGGCATGGAGGAGCTCAACTATGAGAAGAAGAAGAGGCAATGATGATCACCATGTATAAATACATAAATGGTCCATATAGGGGAACTTGGTGAAATGTTGTTCACTTTAAGGTCCTGAGGGCACACTTTGACAAGTTTAACCTTTACATATGCAAAGGCTTCTTTGCAGTAAGAGCTGTGAAAACCTTGAATAGACTTCCTAAGGAGCATGGTTCTAGCCAGTTCTGTAGATTGCTGGATAACCCTAACCCTTGATGGACAGAATATAACGGGATATAAGGATTTAGGAGAAATAACACTGTAGATTGTTGATCCAGGAAGGATCTGATCACTATAGAGGATCAGGAATTAATCTTTTTTCACTATTGGAGCAAATCAGAACACAATTTCTTTCTTCCTCTGGATCTGGATCCTCTAGATTTTGGGTTTTGAGAATGTAAGTGCATTTTCTTTCTGTTTGGTTAAACTCAATGTGTTATTTTTATTTTAAAAGACTCTTGGATGTGCATTTTAGTGAACACAATATACAGGGATTTGGGAAATGATTATCGACACAAACACACACATCTACACAGGTTGAACTGGATGGACTAGTGTCTATATTCAACCTTACCAACTATGTAACTATTTTTAATCCTGACTATTTAAATCTGTGAACCCCCATGTCCACCATGTTCGGTCAGGCCAATTTTCTGGGGAACATACAGGTGCATCTCGAAAAATTAGAATATCATCAAAAAGTTCATTTATTTCAGTAATTCAATTCAAAAAGTGAAACTCTTTTATATAGATGTGTTACACACAGAGTGATATCATATTTAAGGGTTCCTTTGGTCAATTATGGCTCAGGGGGACTCAGAGTCCACAGTCCACACTGTATTAGGCTGCTTACATAGAGGCCATGTATAGTGTGTGACTGTGGACGGAGATAGATTGAGCTAAATTAGGCAGGCCGGTTAGTTAGTTAGTGGCAGTGTATTTGATATATATATATATATATACAGTTTAGTGTGTGTGTGTATATATATATAACACGGTGTATTGAAGTGGTTAAGGGGAACCCTGCGCCAAAATTAAAATAAAAATGTCATGGGGTCCCCCCAAAATCCATACCAGGCCCTTCAGGTCTGGTATAGATTTTAAGTGAAACCTTGCACCAAAATTTAAAAAAACAATGGCATAGGGGTCCCCCCAAAATCCATACCAGACCCTTATCCGAGCAAGCGGTCATGGCAGGCCAGGAAAATGGGGGGCGGGCGCCCCCCCTTCCTGAACCGTACCAGGCCACTTGCCCTCAACATGGGGGACCCCAAAGCACCTTGTCCCCATGTTGATAGGAACAAGGGCCTCATCTCCACAACCCTTGCCCGGTGGTGGTGGGGGTTTGCGGGCAGGGGGCTTATCGGAATCTGGAAGCCCCCGTTAACAAGGGGGGCCTCAAATCTCGGCCCCCCTATGTGAATGTACCCCTACCCATTCACCAAAAAAAGTGTCAAAAAAGTAAAGATGACAGGAGACAGTTTTTGACAATTCCCTTATTTAAAAAAAAAAGAAAAAAGTGTCCCGCGATGTCCATCCATCTTCAATCACAATCTTCAATCACCGGTTGACACCGCTCCCATCTGACGTCATGTGATGTCATGTGACATCAGAGGGGGCGGGGTCACCCGTTTACATCAACAGGTGGCCCCGCCCTCGCCTATATAACAGCTGTCACAGCCAAGAGACAGCAGTCGGCGGGACACCTCCCATTGAGGCGGAGCTTTTTTTTCCCTATTTTTTTGGGTCCGTCGGGCGACGTGATTGGAGATGGATGGACATCACAGGACACTTTTTCTCCTGACATTTTAACTTTTTTGGTGAA
This sequence comes from Aquarana catesbeiana, assembly GCF_042186555.1. Lineage (NCBI taxonomy): Eukaryota > Metazoa > Chordata > Amphibia > Anura > Ranidae > Aquarana > Aquarana catesbeiana. Next base: position 743,561,524 of record NC_133326.1, on the reverse strand, counting down.
TGGGTAGGGGTACATTGTACCCCTACCCATTCCCATGGGGGGGTGGGATCTGTGGGCCCCCTTGTTAAAGGGGGCTTTCAGATTCCGATAAGCCCCCCGCCAGCAGACCCTCACAACCACCGGAAAGGGTTGTGGGGATGAGGCCCTTGTCCCCAATAACATGGGGACAAGGTTCTTTGGGGGGACTCCAAAGCACCCTCCCCATGTTGAGGGTATGTGGCCTGACACGGTTCAGGGGGGGGGGGGGCGCTTGCTTGCCCCCCCTTTCCTGGCCTGCCATGGCTGCTTGCTCGGATAAGGCTCTGGTATGGATTTTGTGGGGGAAACCACACCATTTTTTTTAAACTTTGGCGCTGGGATTCCCTTAAAATCCATACCAGACGTGAAGGGCCTGGTATGGATTTTTGGGGGGACTCCGACACAGATTTTTTTTCAACGGTTTTCCATCTATATTGCCGGGAGCCAGCAATACATTACAGCTGCGAGCAATTTTAAATTACATTTTTTCCTTTAGGAATTAAACTTTGCTGCGGGACTGTAATAAACAACGGAGAGATGCGCTACTTTACAGGCAGACTAAGGGGACCCCCACGTTAAAGGAATATCACATTTTTTTTGCATCACTTTAAGCATTATTGAAATCACTCCTACTGAAAAAACTGACGTTTTTAAAACTTTTTTTTGCATTGATTCATGTCCCCTGGGGCAGGACCCGGGTCCCCAAGCACTTTTTATGGCAATAACTTGCATATAAGCCTTTAAAATTAACACTTTTTATTTTTCATGTTCATGTCCCATAGACTTTAATGGTGTTCGAATGTTTGCACAAATTTTTTGTCTGTTCGCATGTTCTGGTGCCAACTGAACCGGGGGGGGGGGGGAGGTGTTCCGCTCATCCCTACTCTCCATAAAGCTTCTCAACAGAGGGAAGCATGAAGTGCTCAAGGATTTTCTGCTAGAGGTCTGCGCTGGGTTTGGACTTGATAAAACACAGCGGACCAACACCAGCAGATGACACGGCTCCCCAAATCATCACGGACTGTGGAAAATGTTGCATTTCTTTCGGAAATCAGGAAATCAAGGTCCCAGATTCTGGAGGAGGGGTGGAGAGGCACAGAATCCAAGTTGCATGAGGCCCAGTGTGAAGTTTATAGTCAGTGAATATTTGGGGAGCCATGTCATCTGCTGGTGTTGGTCCACTGGGTTTTATTAAGTCCAAAGTAAGCAGCTTTTTGATTTGAATTACTGAAATAAATGAACTTTTTGATGATAGTCTAGTTTTTTGACATGCACCTGTATGTGGGATATAGATTTTGTACTGTAAGTTGGCCATTAGTGGCTTAACCACTCTTTGGGGTTTTCTATGTATCATAGCTGCTTCTCTACCCATACAAGCCAATGGGAATACAAAAGCAGCTTCAAGCAGGTCAATTGTGGGTCAGGAGGATCTCAAATGCACCGGTAAGGACATTGCCTAAAAACTCGTCTTTGCCTCCCAGGTCCTTTGCTTGGAGGATGAAGCCAGAGCTGGGAAAGGGTCTTAGTTTTCATAGCTGCCCATATACAGTATGGGCTTTTAGTGTCTCGAACTGGCCTGCCGCAGAGGCCTAAAGAGTTCTATCATGACCTGTGGCAGAGGCCAAAGAAGTTGAAAGGTAGCCATCCATCTGTACCTACAGAATTTACATTGGTCCGTGGCAGAGACCTAAAGAGCCCTACAGCTGACCCGTGGCAGAGGTCTTGGATACTGGAAGATAGTAGCCCTTCTGGGCCTAAAGAGTTCTGTGAGAAGTCTACTTATTGAAGAGAATTTTGGGGTATCCTGTACTCCTTACCCCCTAAGACAATTGAGCCAATAGATTGCAAGAAAAAGATTGAAGATACGGTCTGTCGTTTTTGACAGACCAGTGAGTGTTTAGATGCATCCACAGGACAGGTCAATGTCAGGAAAGCTAGGAGGGTTCCTAAACATCCAATAACTTTTAAATGCTTCAATGGTTAACACCTATCAATAAATTCTGAGTAATCTCAGATGCGTCTCAAACTTATGTAAAAGCACACTCATCGGCCCAACCCAAAGCTATCGGCACAAGCCCTTCTGTAATGGACCCCTTCCACTGGAGGTAGAATGGTCTTTTCTTGTCCTTCAGATGATGCTCTCTTGTCATCTTGTGAAGGCTTTTCACTCTCGTTGGATTGATTTATACCTTGTCCCTAATTCATGATACATACAGTATAAACTAAACCAGTCCAGTTTTTATAACTTTTAGCTGTTAGAGACTTTCCATGGAATTTATTCACCTAGAACTTGGGAGTCTGTGTCCTCCACAAACCACTTGCCGACCGGCAATTGTACATATATGTTGGCACTTTGAAGATGGATATCTCGGTAACGGCAGCAGCTGCTGCCATAACCGAGGTATCCATCTTTTCAGTGATCAGTTCTGTTAACAATAATGGTGGTCTCTGCGGCAGACTCGCCGCAAGATCACCGTTATTGGCAGCAGGAGAGGGGCCGCCCTCCGCCGCTTACTGGAGCCATCAGCATTGGTGGAGGCGATCGGGACCTGTCCGTGGATGGGTATGGAGACGAGTGAGAGGAAAATGGCCCCCACCCATCTCCATACCATAGCAGGGCGGAAGCGAGGTCAAAACATCACTTCCGCCCATACGTCTTAAAGGCACATTTTTTTGTTGTAATTTTTTCAAATGACAAATTTTTTTTCTTTTATTGCATTTAAGTCCAAATATGAGATCTGAGGACTTTTTGACGCCAGATCTCATATTTAGGAGGACCTGTCATGCTTTTTTCTATTACAAGGGATGTAAAGTGCCCCGTCCCGACGAGCTCGCACGCAGAAGCGAACGTATACGTGAGTAGCCCCCGCATATGAAAACAGTGGTCAAACCACACATGTAGGTATCGCCATGATCGTTAGAGTGAGAGCAATAATTCTAGCCCTAGACCTCCTCTGTAACTCAAAACATGCAACCTGTAGAATTTTTTAAACGTCGCCTGTAGAGATTTTTGAGGGTAAAAGTTTGACCCCATTCCACGAGCGGGCACAATTTTGAAGCGTGACATGTTGGGTATCAATTTACTCGGCGTAACATTATCTTTCACAATATAAAAAAAAATTGGGCTAACTTTACTGTTGTCTTATTTTTTTATTCAAAAAAGTGAATTTCTTTCCAAAAAAAGTGCGCTTGTAAGACCGCTGTGCAAATACGGTGTGACAAAAAGTATTGCAATGACCGCCATTTTATTCTCGAGGGTGTTAGAAAAAAAAATGTAGAATGTTTTTAACTTGTAAACATCGAGTCTGAAAAAGAGGCTTGATCTTTAAGTGGTTAATGGTCAGCCCATTGGAAGGGGACACTGGACATTCAGAGGGGATGCTAAGCGCATAAAAGAGATGGGAGGTCACTCAGGATGAAAGCTTCATAAACTGTCTGGTAAAAGATACATGGATACAATGTGGTTACAGTATTGATGGTGTCTTGTAGAACTTCGTGTTTGGCATATCAAAGGGGAAGTACACCTGGATTGGACTGACGGACGTGTCAGGAGACTGGAAATGGGTGGATGGAACTGATTATAATTCTACACCAAAGTGAGTATGGAACCCCCCACAATACTCTTTGTGACCCCAGCCAGCATGACATCTTGTAAACTAAACACAATGCTTGATAAGGAAAGGTAGCATTTGGCCTGCTTTGCCTGCAGTTAAAACTCACCTCAATAAGACATGATGCATCCAAAGCAGGTCAAACTCATCCTCCAAAATTATAAATACTAGTCAATTGAAGACCATGATATTTCACTGACCTGTGTTTGAGCTGTGTTCCAAATGCACATCAAACACAGGAAAACAGTGACTATCACCAGGAGCTCTTAAAAAGTTGGTGGCTTTGGCCCTGTATGTCCTTCAGGGTGGAGATGCTCATTTGTTTGTCTTATAGGTACCGTGGCACTGTAGGTCCTTTAGGGTGGAGATGCTCATGTGTTTGTCTTATTAGTGATCATGGCACTGTGATTTCTTCAGGGTGCAGATGTGTTTGTCTTATAGGTGACTGTGGCACTGTGAGTCCTTCAAGATGGAGATGCCCATTTTTTTGTTCCTTTTAGTAACCATGGCATTGTAGGTCCTTTATTGTGGAGATGCTCATGTGTTTGTCTTATTAGTGACCATTAGTGACCATGGTGCTGTGGGTGCCTCAGGGTGGAGATGTGTTTGTCTCATAGATGACCATGACGCTGTAGGTCCTTCAGGGTGGAGATGCTCATTTGTATTTGTCTTATAGGTGACCATGACGCTGTAGGTCCTTCAGGGTGGAGATGCTCATTTGTATTTGTCTTATAGGTGACCATTGCACTGTGAGTCCTTCAGGGTGGAGATGCTCATGTGTTTGTCTTATAGGTGACCATGGTGCTGTCGGTCCTTCAGGATGGAAATGCTCATGTGTTTGTCCTATAGATGACCATGGTGCTGTAGGTCCTTCAGGGTGGAGATTCTCATTTGTGTTTGTCTTATAGGTGGCCATGGTGCCGTGAGCCCTTCAGGGTGGAGATGCTTATGTGTTTGTCTTATAGGTGACTATGACACTGTGAGCCCTTGAAGGTAGAGATTCTCATTTGTGTTTGTATTTTAGGAATTGGGTGCCAGGACAGCCTGATGAGTATTATGGTCATGGACTTGGTGGAGGAGAAGACTGCGCCCACCTACACAGGGATGGCCGATGGAACGATGACCACTGCTCCCGTGCGTACAACTACATCTGTGAGATGGACATGATATGAGGAGTGATGGGACACTAAGGGGACCTTGTCATAATGACTACTTTTTCTATCGCTGAGTCCCAGCTGAAGGACCCTATTCATGGAGGTTGGAAGTCATAACATACCTCTATGTAGCGCCATTGTTCTATTAGTCCATAAAAGCCTGCTTTAGGGTGGAGTGAGTCCACCAGCCTCTTCCTTACTTTCCACCATTTTTTTCCATATTCACCCTGCATTCTGCTTGAAGTCACCAGTAAAGCGACAGAAAAGGACTTTGTACCTCCCATAAGTGAAGGCCCAACATTGAGTTCTCGTGATTTGCTCCTGTAGGCATATAATTGTGTCTGAGGTGCTCCAAAATATTTAGGATGTCAGAGAATCACACACCTAAGCGATTCCTCTAAATTACATCAGCAGTTCTGATTAGGGTTTAGGAAGGGGTGGAGAACTTTGCCAAGCTTGATTTTTCAGAATATTTACAATTATTCTCTAATTTTGCCATGAGACATAGGAGATGAAATGATCTTTTATAGTCAGGAGGGTGCAGTGCCCTTGGTGCTCCAGACATGGCTTTCTTTATAAACAAACCCACATCAGATCCTGATGTAGTGTGACATGGCTTCGTTAAGAAGGACATAGCAACAACAATGCTGTCAACAAAGCCAAGTGATTCTCATGTGCACTCTGACATATCCGTCACATGACTTTGTTTATGAACAAAGAATCGGGATTACCATTAGGCCGATTTTGTAGCATCTACAGATTCACTCTCCATTACAGCAGTAACGCCCCAGAGGAAATAAGCAGAGAGGTTTGTAGAGACATAGAGAGGCATAACCCTGGAGAGAGTGGAAATAAGTGGAGAGAGCCACTCAGCTCCTCAGCTGGCGATGAGGAAAGCGGTCTGAGTGGTTAATTAGCCGCTGGATCACTTTTAGAAGCAGCGGGAGGGATCATCTCGCCGGGGTTTCTCGGGCTTACCGTTCAAGCCAGTGAGCCCAGGAAATGATCTGACGGTTCATGCGGCTGGCTTTAGAGGGTACCAGAGACCAGATAGTCTCTGATCACTTGTATGATCTAGGAGGACTGGAACAATGCCATGACGTCATTTCGTCATGACGTCCAGGGAGTAAGTAAACCATTTTTTTTTAAAAGGAAAAGATCAAATTTAATTTTTTGATTTTTTGCTTTCAATGGTAGGGGAGAGATTTGGGGGTCGTATAGATACCATAAAGAGGACCTGTCATCTCTTATTTCTATTACATGAGATCTCTCCATAAAGAGGACCTGTCATCTCTTATTTCTATTATATGAGATCTCCATAAAGAGGACCTGTCATCTCTTATTTCTATTACTTGAGATCTCCCCATAAAGAGGACCTGTCATCTCTTATTTCTATTACATGAGATCTCCATAAAGAGGACCTGTCATCTCTTATTTCTATTACATGAGATCTCCATAAAGAGGACCTGTCATCTCTTATTTCTATTACATGAGATCTCTCCATAAAGAGGACCTGTCATCTCTTATTTCTATTACATGAGATCTCCATAAAGAGGACCTGTCATCTCTTATTTCTATTACATGAGATCTCCATAAAGAGGACCTGTCATCTCTTATTTCTATTACTCGAGATCTCCCCATAAAGAGGACCTGTCATCTCCTATTTCTATTACATGAGATCTCTCCATAAAGAGGACCTGTCATCCTTATTTCTATTACAAGTGATGTTTACATTGCTTGTAATAGAAATAAAAGTGATCAAAATGTAAAAAAAAGAAGGCATGTGCCCCCACCCCTCTGTGCTCGCACGCTGAAGTGAAAGCATATGTTAGTCAAAAAACGCATATGTAAATGGTGTTCACACCACACATGTAAGATATCCCCTGTAAAGGTCAGAGCAAGAGCAATAATTCTAGCACTGGACCTCCTCTGTATCTCTAAACATGTAACCTGTAAAAATTTTTGAAAGCGTGACCCATGGAGATATTTAAGTATTCTAGTTTGTCGCCATTCCACAAGCATGAGCAATTTTAAAGCGTGACATGTTGGGTATCTATTTACTTGGCGTAACATCATCTTTCATATTTGACCAAAAACATGGGATATATATTGTGTTCAATATATTCAAAATTCATTAAAGTGTAATTTTTCCAGAAATATATATTATATATTATTATATAGAATGTTTGGGGGTTCTAAGAAAATTTCTAGCAAAAAATACCTATTTTTACTGGTAAACAAAAAGTGCCAAAAAAGGCGCGGTCTTCAAGTGGGTAATCTGCACCAACGTTGTACCCGGTCCCCACTGAGAAAACAACGATTTACTTATCTTTACCAACCGGATTATATAGATCCCCCAAAAACCTGATTCTGGAGGTCAATGATAAAGAATATCATAAGAAAACCTGATAGATCTATAATACATGTTCTTATAATATTTCACACAGTAAAAGATATATTTTATATTTGTAATATATTTTGAAAATCGATTTTTTAATGTCTTAATCAATAATAATAAAAAAAGAAATAAAATCATCTGGTGTCCCTTTTACTCTCCATAAAGTCCAAACTTCTACCGTCCCTACCGAGGAGTCCTTAAAAATATCAGGATTTCATTATTATTAACAAATACAAGGATGTGACCAATGTAATATTCTCTGTACAGCACTGCGGTATATGTCAGAGCTATATAAATGTATAAAAAATCATACAAACATACAGCTTATTAATAAAAACATATTTACACAAAAATAAACAACAACTAAACAAAAACAAGCGTGCTTACATCAGCAAGTAAAGAAAACTGTTTCCTGACAAGATAACATATTAAGAAACATTAATGACAACAAAAAAGAGACTACAAACCCCGAACCTCAACTTAAACACAATCCAGGGTAAGAAACATTTTGAGATTTAATCGCCATCACTCAGACTTCCACATCATTCACCTTAAATTCTGCACCAGCCACCCTCATTCCCTTCCCACCTCCCCCTCCACCATCTTCCAATCCATCCCTCACTCCACCCCTTCGGCTATAAGGGTGACCAACCTTATCACATAAGTTACATTTAATGATGTTACAGTCCCTTGCCAGGTGCCCCAGTTCCTGGCACAAAGAGCACTTCTGTTCTGGACAGTTAGAGGAGAAATGTCCCTTGACTCCACATTTACGGCACACCTTAGGTTGACCAGGGTAGAAGACGGTAATCCTATCTCTACCAATAAAGGCAGAGAAGGGCAAATGCTGGACCACATTCCCACACACACTCAACCTCATTGACACTGACCACCCACCCGTCCAGATTCCTCTATCATCCACAATCTTTTTTAGGGGACACAACATTTCACCAAACCTCCTCAACCAGACCCTTAAATCCTCGGGAGGTATAGGCTCATTCTTTGTCAGGATAGTCACATTTTTTTTATCAAGGGCTGTTGTGAGACGAGTTTGGGGATAAGCCCCTTCCAGTCCGGCTGGCCCCCATATACACGCTCAAACTGCTCCCAAAACAGATCCAGTGTTTCTGGACGCACAAAGGACAAATCATGTTCAAAGGAACAAGCCGGACTAATAAGAGCATAAATATCCTCTGCCTTAAATCCCATGGCTAGGATCTTATCCACAACTACCCTCCTGACAGGTGGAATACCTCTTCCTTCCCACCTGAGCTGTACCACATTCCTGCATTTAATAGAAGAAGGTGTGTTAGGTGAAAGTCACACAACTGGCTCTCTTCCACCACCACCAGCATGACTTTGTCCCGACACAACCTTAGCATAATTTCTAACTGGGACAGATGACACATTAACTGGTTGCATAGGACCCTCTGAAATCTGGTTTGGTAAATTACCCACCATTTGATCCTCCCTCCTCCCCTCCAGAACAATAGTCCCGCTCACCATAGTTCCAGAAGTACCACAGATACCAGCAGTCCTGTCATCAAGTAAAGTTTTCTGTTTAGAAAAAACACCAGCTGTTTCAGCGTTCATATGGCCCTCCTGCTCTGCAGTTTCAATGTTCATGCGACATTCCTGCTCTGTTAGTGTCCATGTGGAATTCCTCGCAGCCAGCTCCTCTTGCATTCCCTGCTTATTGCAAGGATCTGTTGGCAGGTGCAATCTTATCATGATCCTCATCTGACGAGTCAGTGCCACTCAAGGGAGATTCCATTTCTGTAAAGACCTGCAGCAATCTGCCATTTTCCTCAACAACCTCCTGAGATGACCCAGGCTGCTGTGGAGGGAGGGGGCAGATACTGAGTCAGACATGACAGATCCTGAGACAGGGGTAGTACTGGGGTCACCATGTGAAGCCACTTCCTTACCCGCCTATCCATACTGTCGCCGTTGCTCTGTCATTCACCCTCTGGCTGGTACTGGCACAGGCACTTTCCTTCATCTGTTGGAATCTCTCCTCATTCTCACACTTTTCTCTGAACGCACTGCTGCTCTCCTTCAGAGAGGTGATAAACTTCTCCTGCTTTTTCAATGCCTCTTCCAGAGACTTTAGCTTGGAGAATTCCCTCTTACTGTTTCCACACTTACTTTGCAGGAATTTCTTTTTTTCTTTTTGAGATCTTCTTTCATGACAGCAAGTTTATGTTCCTCCTTAGCAATGTGGCAAAGTCTGTTCACCACTTTATTCTGGAAGACTGCGAAGGATTCCCCTTGCATACGGGACAGGCTCAGGATCCATTGCAGCTTGAGCACCTGGAGTAGGCCTCAGTGCCTCTGGAATGCCTCCACCTTTGTCTCCCCCCACCCACTGCATGGAGGTTGGGGGAGAAGCCTGCAGGACAGGCCCAGGCTTTATGTTTCCTCCAAATGAGAACAAAGCAGAGTGAGCCAACAGCACCTTGCAAAACAGCACCACCTGGTAGAATCTCCTCTGGTGTAGAGACTGATGTGATTGGCTCAGTGATCTCTGTACAGCACTGCGGTATGTGTCAGAGCTATATAAATGTATAATAATAATAGTGTGTGACTGTGGGGGAGGAGATATTAGAGTGTAAGCTCCTCTGGTACAGAGACTGATGTGACTGGCTCAGTGTTCTCTGTACAGCACTGCGGTATATGTCAGAGCTATATAAATGTATATTAATAATAGTGTGTGACTGTGGGGGAGGGGAAATTTAAGTGTAAGCTCCTCTGGTACAGAGACTGATGTGACTGGTTTAATGTTCAGTGATTCATAACTACATAAGGAGGACAAGGCTCACAAGACAAGGATCTGTAGAAACAAACCATGAAAGACTTGTTGGGCTTGGTACTGAGGTCCATTGTTTCTTGACTTTGGGGCACACTGCGCTGTCACACGATTGCTTGTCCTCTATTCTATATTATGTGTTGTGGATAGAATTTCCTTTGGTGCTCTTTGCTGATCATGCAAGGTGGATGAACTATCATGGCCACCACCTCTGTGCCTTCACAGAGTCCTCATGGTAGGAAGTTCTCAGTTATCAGTAGTCTCCTTGTATTCTGGGAAATGGAAGCAGATAAGGTAAATTTGGGAGAAATTTGCACAGTAAGCTGAATTTTGATGGAAAACAGGAAGCTTTGTTGAGTGTTACAGATTGATGACAAAGAAGAAGACTGAGGAAAACATCCCCCATACCCCCAGACTCTGGAGTTCATTCTAGATCCTCTGGGTGGGGGCTGCTTAATAACAGGAATGAAGAGAGGATCAGGCCCCCCCCCTGCAAAGCTCAGGAATTCAGAATCATTACAAAGTGAATAATGCCAATTCAAAACACAGGATCAGCTACAGAAATATCTAACGGCAGATAAAAATCTGTCATGGCAACGTATTCTATCACACATTGGCTATTCTTCACTCCAGGCACCCCTGCCATACGGCTCAGGATCAGTGAACGTGGCTGGGTTTAGTGTGAGCTAAGTTCGGTAAACTCGGCAGAAAACTCACAAACCTCAACCTTAGCACCCAAACCCCATTGAAGTCTACTGGAGGCAAAACCAGCTGTTTTTTTCTGGACGTCTTCAAGCCAAATACTGTAGGCAAGCCATAATTAAAAAAGAGCGTGGAAAGTTCAGTACTGGCATGGGGGGCACATACCAATGGAAACAAAACATCCAAAATGTCCTGGGTGGGGGAAGACTCTTTTCAATTAGCTTAAATAGCAACATTGAAAATACATCAAACTTCTCCCAAGGCTCTCCTTCCTTTTACCAACCTCTGTCCATCCATCCTACCATCATTCTCCTCCCACCCCCCACTCCATCCAGCATTCTCCTCCTGCTCCACCCAGCATTCTCCTACCACTCCACCCAACATTCTCCTACCACTCCACCCAACATTCTCCTACCACTCCACCCAACATTCTCCTACCTCTCCACCCAACATTCTCCTACCTCTCCACCCAACATTCTCCTAACTCTCCACCCATCATTCTCCTCCCACTCCATCCAGCATAATCCTCCCACCTCCCACTCCTTCCAGCATTCTCCTCCCATTCCACCCAGCATTCTCCTCCCACTCCACCCAGCATTTTCCTCCCATCCACCCAACATTCTCCTCCCACTCCACCCAACATTCTTCTACCTCTCCACCCAACATTCTCCTACCTCTCCACCCATCATTCTCCTCCCACTCCATCCAGCATAATCCTCCCACCTCCCACTCCTTCCAGCATTCTCATTCCACTCCATTCAGCATTCTCCTACCACTCCACCCAATATTCTCCTACCTCTCCACCCAACATTCTCCCACCTCTCCACCCATCATTCTCCTCCCACGACATCCAGCATTTTCCTCCCACCTCCCACTTCATCCAGCATCCTCATTCTACTCCATACAGCATTCTCCTCCCGCTCCACCCAGCATTCTCCTCCCACTTCACCCAGCATTCTCCTCCCACTCCACCCAACATTCTCCTCCCACTCCACCCAACATTCTCCTACCTCTCCACCCAACATTCTCCTACCTCTCAACCCATCATTTTCCTACCTCTCCACCCAACATTCTCCTCCCACTCCATCCAGCATAATCCTCTCATCTCCCACTCCTTCCAGCATTCTCATTCCACTCCATTCAGCATTCTCCTACCACTCCACCCAATATTCTCCTACCTCTCCACCCAACATTCTTCCACCTCTCCACCCATCATTCTCCTACCTCTCCACCCATCATTCTCCTCCCACGACATCCAGCATTTTCCTCCCACCTCCCACTTCATCTAGCATCCTCATTCTACTCCATACAGCATTCTCCTCCCGCTCCACCCAGCATTCTCCTCCCACTCCACCCAACATTCTCCTACCTTTCCACCCAACATTCTCCTACCTTTCCACCCAACATTCTCCTACCTCTCCACCCAACATTCTCCTACCTCTCCACCCAACATTCTCCTACCTCTCCACCCAACATTCTCCTACCACTCCACCCAAAATTCTCCTCCCACTCCACCTGGCATTCTCCTAACTCTCCACCCAACATTCTCCTACCTCTCCACCCAACATTCGCCTCCCACTCCACCTAGCATTCTCCTCCCACTCCATCCAGCATTCTCCTCCCATTCCATCCAGCATTCGCCTACCTCTACATCCAACATTCTCCTACCTCTCCACCCAACATTCCCCTCCCACTCCACCCAGCATTCTCCTACCTCTCCACCCAACATTCTCCAACCTCTCCACCCAACATTCTCCTACCTCTCCACCCATCATTCTCCTACCTCTCTACCCAACACTCTCCTAACTCTCCACCCAACATTCTTCTCCCACTCCACCCAGCATTCTCCTACCTCTCCACCCAACATTCTCCTACCTCTCCACCCAACATTCTCCTCCCACTCAACCCAGCATTCTCCTCCAACTCCATCCATCATTCTCCTCCCACTCCACCCAGCATTGTCCTCCAACTCCATCCAGCATTCTCCTCCCACTCCACCCAACATTCGCCTATTGCTCAACCCAACATTTCCTCCCACTCCACCCAGCATTCTCCTAATAATCCACCCAACATTCTCTTACCACTCCACCCAGCAATTTCCTCCCGATCTATCCAGCATTCTCCTACCATTCCACCCAACATTCACATCCCACTCCACCCAGCATTCTCCTCCCACTCCACCCAGCATTCTCCTCCCATTCCACCCAGCTATGTCCTACCACTCAAACCAGCATTCTCCTAATGCTCCACCCAGCATTCTCCACCCACTCCAGACAACATTCTCCTCCCACTCCAGCCAACATTCTAATACCACTCCCGTCAGAATTTTTATACCACTCCCGTCAGAATTTTCCTACCACTCCACCCAGCATTCTCCTCCCATTCCACCCAGCTATGTCCTACCACTCCACTCAGCATTCTCCTAACGCTCCAACCAACATTCTCCTCCCACTCCACCCTACATTCTCCTCCCACTCCACCCAACATTCTCCTAATGCTCCACCCAACATTCTCCTAAAGCTCCACCCAGCATTCTCCTAATGCTCCTCCCAACATTCTCCTATTGCTCCACCCAGCATTCTCCTGATGCTCCACCCAACATTCTCCTAATGCTCCACCCAACATTCTTCTCCCCATCCACCCAACATTGTCCTACCACTTCACTCAACATTCTCCTAATACTCCACCCAACATTCTCCTACGACTCCACCCAGCATTCTCCTCCCACTCAACGCAGCATTCTCCTAATGCTCCTGCCAACATTCTCCTAATGCTCCACCCAACATTCTTCTCCCCCTCCACCCAGCATTCTCCTACCACTTCACCCAGCATTCTCCTAATGCTCCAACGAACATTCTCCTCCCACTCAACCCTACATTCTCCTCCCACTCCACCCAGCATTCTCCTAATACTTCTCCCAATATTCTCCTAATGCTCCACCCAACATTTTCCTCACACTCCACCCAGCATTCTCCTACCTCTTCACCCAACATTCTCCTACCTCTCCACCCAACATTCTCCTCTCACTACACCCAGCATTCTCCTCCAACTCCATCCAGCATTCTCCTCCCATTCCATCCAGCATTCACCTACCTCTACATCCAACATTCTCCTACCCCTCCACCCAACATTCTCCAACCTCTCCATCCAACATTCCCCTCCCACTCCACCCAGCATTCTCCTACCTCTCCACCCAACATTCTCCAACCTCTCCACCCAACATTCTCCTACCTCTCCACCCATCATTCTCCTACCTCTCTACCCAACACTCTCCTACCTCTCCACCCAACATTCTTCTACCACTCCACCCAGCTTTCTCCTACCTCTCCACCCAACATTCTCCTACCTCTCCACCCAACATTCTCCTCCCACTCCACCCAGCATTTTCCTCCCACTCCACCCAACATTCGCCTATTGCTCAACCCAACATTTACTCCCGCTCCACCCAGTATTCTCCTAATAATCTACCCAACATTCTCTTACCACTCCACCCAGCAATTTCCTCCCACTCTATCTAGCATTCTCCTACCATTCCACCCAACATTCACATCCCACTCCACTCAGCATTCTCCTCCCATTCCACCCAGCATTCTCCTCCCATTCCACCCAGCATTGTCCTACCACTCAACCCAGCATTCTCCTAATGCTCCACCCAGCATTCTCCACCCACTCCAGCCAACATTCTCCTCCCACTCCAGCCAACATTCTCCGTCAGAATTTTTATACCACTCCCGTCAGGATTTTCCTACCACTCCACTCAGCATTTTCCTAACGTTCCAACCAACATTCTCCTCCCACTCCACCCTACATTCTCCTCCCACTCCACCCAACATTCTCCTAATGCTCCACCCAACATTCTCCTAAAGCTCCACCCAGCATTCTCCTAATGCTCCTCCCAACATTCTCCTATTGCTCCACCCAGCATTCTCCTGATGCTCCACCCAGCATTCTCCTAATGCTCCTCCCAACATTCTCCTAATGCTCCACCCAACATTCTTCTCCCCATCCACCCAGCATTGTCCTACCACTTCACTCAACATTCTCCTAATACTCCACCCAACATTCTCCTACGACTCCACCCAGCATTCTCCTCCCACTCAACACAGCATTCTCCTAATGCTCCTGCCAACATTCTCCTAATGCTCCACCCAACATTCTTCTCCCCATCCACCCAGCATTGTCCTACCACTCCACCCGGCATTCTCCTAATGCTCCAACCAACATTCTCCTCCCACTCAACCCTACATTCTCCTACCACTCCACCCAGCATTCTCCTAATACTCCTCCCAACATTCTCCTAATGCTCCACCCAACATTTTTCCTCCCACTCCACCCAGCATTCTCCTACCTCTCCACCCAACATTCTCCTCTCACTCCACCCAGCATTCTCCTCCAACTCCATCCAGCATTCTCCTCCCATTCTATCCAGCATTCGCCTAACTCTACATCCAACATTCTCCTACCTCTCCACCCAACATTCTCCTACCTCTCCACCCAACATTTCCTCCCACTCCATCCAGCATTCTCCTAATATTCCACCCAACATTCTCTTACCACTCCACCCAGCAATTTCCTCCCACTCTACCCAGCATTCTCCTACCATTCCACCCAACATTCACATCCCACTCCACCCAGCATTCTCCTCCCACTTCACCCAGCATTCTCCTGATGCTCCACCCAGCATTCTCCTGATGCTCCACCCAGCATTCTCCTAATGCTCCTCCCAACATTCTCCTAATGCTCCACCCAACATTCTTCTCCCCATCCACCCAGCATTGTCCTACCACTTCACTCAACATTCTCCTAATACTCCACCCAACATTCTCCTACGACTCCACCCAGCATTCTCCTCCCACTCAACACAGCATTCTCCTAATGCTCCTGCCAACATTCTCCTAATGCTCCACCCAACATTCTTCTCCCCATCCACCCAGCATTGTCCTACCACTCCACCCAGCATTCTCCTAATGCTCCAACCAACATTCTCCTCCCACTCAACCCTACATTCTCCTACCACTCCACCCAGCATTCTCCTAATACTCCTCCCAACATTCTCCTAATGCTCCACCCAACATTTTTCCTCCCACTCCACCCAGCATTCTCCTACCTCTCCACCCAACATTCTCCTACCTCTCCACCCAACATTCTCCTCTCACTCCACCCAGCATTCTCCTCCAACTCCATCCAGCATTCTCCTCCCATTCTATCCAGCATTCGCCTAACTCTACATCCAACATTCTCCTACCTCTCCACCCAACATTCTCCTACCTCTCCACCCAACATTTCCTCCCACTCCACCCAGCATTCTCCTAATATTCCACCCAACATTCTCTTACCACTCCACCCAGCAATTTCCTCCCACTCTACCCAGAATTCTCCTACCATTCCACCCAACATTCACATCCCACTCCACCCAGCATTCTCCTCCCACTCCACCCAGCATTCTCCGCCCACTCCACCCAGCATTCTCCGCCCACTCCAGCCAACATTCTCCTCCCACTCCAGCCAACATTCTCCTACCACTCCCGTCAGAATTTTTATACCACTCCCGTCAGAATTTTCCTACCACTCCACTCAGTATTCTCCTAACGCTCCAACCAACATTCTCCTCCCACTCCACCCTACATTCTCCTCCACTCCACCCAACATTCTCCTAATGCTCCACCCAACATTCTCCTAAAGCTCCACCCAGCATTCTCTTAATGCTCCTCCCAACATTCTCCTATTGCTCCACCCAGCATTCTCCTGATGCTCCACCCAGCATTCTCCTAATGCTCCTCCCAACATTCTCCTAATGCTCCTCCCAACATTCTCCTAACGCTCCAACCAACATTTTCCTCCCACTCCACCCTACATTCTCCTCCCACTCCACCCAGGATTCTCCTAACTCTCCAACCAACATTCTCCTCCAATTCAAATCTAATAATCCACCCAACATTCTCCTACCACTCCTCCCAGCATTCCCCTCCCAGTCCACCCAGCATTCTCCTAATGCTCCTCCCAACATTCTCCTAATGCTCCACCCAACATTCTTCTCCCCCTCCACCCAGCATTCTCCTACCACTCCACCCAGCATTCTCCTAACTCTCCAACCAACATTCTCCTCCCATTCAAATCTACATTCTCCTCCCACTCCACCCAGCATTTTCCTAATGCTGCTCCCAACATTCTACTAATGCTCCACCCAGCCTTCTCCTCCCAATCCACTCAACATTCACCTGATACTCCACCCAATATTCTCCTACCACTCCACCCAGCATTTTCCTCCCACTCCACTCAACATTCGCCTAATACTCCACCCAACATTTTCCTCCCACTCCACCCAGCATTCTCCTAATTCTTCACCCAACATTCTCTTACCACTTCACCCAGCAATTTCCTCCCACTCCACCTAGCATTCTCCTCCCACTCCACCCAGCATTGCCCTAGCACTCAACCCAGCATTCTCCTAATGCTGCACCCAGCATTCTTCTCCCACTCCACCCAGCATTCTCCTAAAGCTTCACTCAACATTCTCCTACTATTCCACCCAGCATTCTTCTAATGCTCCACCCAGCATTTTCCTAATGCTCTACCCAACATTATTCTCCACCTCCACCCAGCATTCTCCTACCGCTTCACTCAACATTCTCCTCCCAATCCACCCAGCATTCTCCTAATGCTACTGCCAACATTCTCCTAGTGCTCCACCCAACATGCTTCTCCCCCAACACCCAGCATTCTCCTACCACTCCACCCAGCATTCTCCTAACTCTCCAACCAACATTCTCCTCCCATTCAAATCTAACAATCCACCCAACATTCTCCTCCCACTCCACCCAGCATTCTCCTCCCACTCCACCCAGCATTCTCCTCCCACTCCACCCAGCATTCTCCTCCCAGTCCACCCAGCATTCTCCTAATGCTCCTGCCAACATTCTCCTAATACTCCACCCAACATTCTCCTACCACTCCACCCAGCATTCTCCTCCCACTCCAGCTAACATTCTCCTACCACACCATCCAAAATTGCCTCCCATTCAACCCAGCATTCTAATGCTCCACCAAATATTCTCCTCCCACTCCACCCAGCATTCTCCTCCCACTCCACCCCGCATTCTCCTAATGCTCATGCCAACAATCTCCTAATGCTCCACCCAACATTCTTCTCCCCCTCCACCCAGCATTCTCCTACCACTCCACCCAGCATTCTCCTTCCACTCCACCCAGCATTCTCCTCCCACTCCACCCAGCATTCTCCTAATGCTCCTGCCAACATTCTCCTAATGCTCCACCCAACATTCTTCTACAACTCCACCCAGCATTCTCCTAACTCTCCAACCAACATTCTCCTCCCATTCAAATCTACATTCTCCTCCCACTCCACCCAGCATTCTCCTAATGCTCCTCCCAACATTCTACTAATGCTCCACCCAACATTCTCCTCCCACTCCACCCAGCATTCTCCTCCCACTCCACTCAACATTCACCTGATACTCCACCCAACATTCTCCTACCACTCCACCCAGCATTTTCCTCCCACTCCACTCAACATTCGCCTAATACCCCACCCAAAATTTTCCTCCCACTCCACCCAGCATTCTCCTAATTCTTCACCCAACATTCTCTTACCACTTCACCCAGCAATTTCCTCCCACTCCAACTAGCATTTTCCTCCCACTCAACCCAGCATTCTCCTAATGCTGCACCCAGCATTCTTCTCCCACTCCAGCCAGCATTCTCCTCCCCTCCACCCAGCATTCTCCTACCGCTTCACTCAACATTCTCCTAATGCTCCACCCAACATTCTCCTACTATTCCACCCAGCATTCTCCTAATGCTCCACCCAGCATTTTCCTAATGCTCTACCAAACATTCTTCTCAACCTCCACCCAGCATTCTCCTCCCATTCAAATCAAATAATCCACCCAACATTCTCCTACCACTCCACCCAGCATTCTCCTAACTCTCCAACCAACATTCTCCTCCCATTCAAATCTAATAATCCACCCAACATTCTCCTACCACTCCACCCAGCATTCTCCTCCCACTCCACCCAGCATTCTCCTCCCAGTCCACCCAGCATTCTCCTAAAGCTCCTGCCAACATTCTCCTAATACTCCACCCAACATTCTTCTCCCCCTCCACCGAGCATTCTCCTAACACTCATCCCAGCATTCTCCTAACTCTCCAACCAACATTCTCCTCCCATTCAAATCTATATTCTCTTCCTACTCCACCCAGCATTCTCCTAATGTTCCTCCCAACATTCTACTAATGCTCCACCCAACATTCTCCTCCCACTCCACCCAGCATTCTCCTAAAGCTTCACTGAACATTCTCCTAATGCTCCACCCAACATTCTCCTCCCACTCTACCCAGCATTCTCCTAAAGCTTCACTCAACATTCTCCTAATACTCCACCCAACATTCTCCTACAAGTATACCCAGCATTTTCCTCCCACTCCACTCAACATTCGCCTAATACTCCACCCAACATTTTTGTCACGGAACGTCCCACACTCTGCTTGAGTGCTTCCGTCATATACCACTTCCTCCCAGTCTGTATACAGATATCAGATATTCCAACCTCTCTGAGCATCAAGACAAGGCGACACTTGCTTGTTGCTACCATGAACTCTCTTTATTCAGAACCAGAATACAGTCTTATATACACAGGAGAAGATTACTCTAACAATACAAACGTAACCTAATTAACATGAGCTAATTATCTCATCCTTTATACAGGCTAGGTGACTGGGACATGACCTTTCGCCCAGACTTGTGGTCACCGAGCTTCACACCGTTATATCAACACAATAGCAGTCGTCCCGTCTCCTACATTGTATAGAGGACAATGTCATTAGCTCATTCAATTAACATAAACACAGGTTGATGACACCAGCATCTCCTCACAGGATGTGTCCCAACAGAATGAATCCATTGAAAATCCAGGGCCCATAATCAAAAGGCAACAGGCTTGCATACAGTCCTCTCCAACAGCCTCTGTCCCGGCTATGTCTGTGACATTTCTCCCCTTTCGGCAGGAGACTAACACAGGAGGAGACCCCAGATGGGTTGACTCCGAAGTTAGTCCATAGTTCCAGTCCTCTACTGCCTGTACCCACACAGTACCCCAAACAAATTGTTCCAAACAGAGTATTACTCACCCAGCCAACCTCTGCCTCTCTCAGAGAACATATCTGCCGCTGGGGAGAGGCCTGGACTGGCTCTTCTCCCTGGAATCCTTTCTGCCGCAGGAGAGAAGACAGGGTGTCTGGGCTCACTCTGTCATGCTGTTGGGGATCGGGGCCCACTGCCCAGCATCCCTGGGGTATACAGGTGGAGACTGAAGTCCCATCCACCTTCACAGGAAATCCATCCTCTGTTAGTTGAGGGCAGAGTCCAGCAGTCCTCTGCCCTGTTGCCAGCCCTTCTGCTGGAAACCCCACACCATCTGCTCTGGCTAACTGTTGGAGAGGGAGGCCGACTGCCCCACCTCCCTGGAACTCTGTAGTTGTTGCTGGTGCTGGCCAGAGGTTGGTAGCACTCTGCCCGGTTGCCGGTGCTTCAACTGGGGAAGTTCCCTGTAACTCCACAGATACTGCTGTTGGTGCTGGGCAGAGCACAGTGAAGTTTGGCCCCAATAGCAGCTCTTCTGCTGGAGGCTCATCAGGTTGTTCTTCCTCAGCAGAAAAGTCTATTAAATCCCCTACCTCTATAACTGGTGTCTGTGGATAGAGGTTCACCATCTCCTGTCCGTGGAACTCAGAAGATGCCATCAGTGCTGAGCAGAGCGCAATGAAGTTTGGCCCTAATCCCAACTCTTCTGCTGGGGGCTCACCCGATGGTTCTTCCTCAGCAGAAAAGTCTATCAAATCCCCTGTCTC
The DNA here is from genome assembly GCF_042186555.1 of Aquarana catesbeiana. Classification (NCBI taxonomy): domain Eukaryota; kingdom Metazoa; phylum Chordata; class Amphibia; order Anura; family Ranidae; genus Aquarana; species Aquarana catesbeiana. The sequence goes on along the minus strand of NC_133326.1, from coordinate 743,540,963 downwards.
TGCAACTGGTGTCTGGGGATGGAGGTTCACCATCTCCTGTCCGTGGAACTCAGAAGATGCCATCAGTGCTGAGCAGAGCGCAATGAAGTTTGGCCCTAATCCCAACTCTTCTGCTGGGGGCTCACCCGATGGTTCTTCCTCAGCAGAAAAGTCTATCAAATCCCCTGTCTCTGCAACTGGTGTCTGGGGATGGAGGTTCACCATCTCCTGTCCATGGAACCCAGAAGATGTTATCAGTGCTGGGCAGAGGTTAGCAGAGCTCTGCCCTGTTGTCAGCACTTCAGTTTTGGGGATGGCAATCTCCAGATTTTCCACTGCAGATTCTCTGGCATGCTGCTGGACAGGCACATTCCTCCATCCAAGATCATCCCATGCAGAAACAGGATCATCAAGGTCAGTCAGCACTTGCTGCATCCGCCATAAGACCTCCGCCTCCATAGCTGTGGGGGCAGGTTGGCAAAGCACACTATTGCTCTGCCACATTGCCGACTCTTCAGCCAGGATTTCAGGGTTGTCAGCTGGTATTTCCTGATAGTCCCAGGCAAAGGGAGCCCAGCCCTGGCACTGAGCAATGTCTAGCAGCCGTCTGTAGGCGATCTCTAGCTCCCATTCCTGAACGGCCAGAAACTCCAAATCTTCCTGTGCCCAGTGCACTTCCGAAATGTTCAGTAGCCCTTCTCTGAAATCCATGATTTCGTCCACCCGCCGCTCCAAATCACTCCCAAAGTTAGGGTCCCCTGTCAGCTTCACAAACAACAGTCCCAAGCCGCCGTAGCTTAAGCCTTCCGTTGGGCTGTCATCCGCTATCCAGGGACATGCTTGGGATACATGCCACCGGAGGGCTCTGTAGCTCTCATCCAGCTTTATCTCTGCCCAGACCAGCCTGCTTAATTCAGCTGTCTGCTTCTTGTGTGGTTTTTCTCCCAAAAACCGCACCCGCAGTCCGTACTGCGACCAGTACCTTTCCTCGATGGAGGGGAGAACTTTTCCCTGTTGTCGCTGCTCACGGGCTAGCGCTTCCTTCCAGAGTTTGCAGCGAATAGAATAACACCATCCCAGCAGGACCTGCTCTGATACTGGTCCTCTGTGCTGTATCTGCATCTCTCACAATCTCCTTCTGAATTCCTCATCCATGGCGGCTGGTATCTGTACCTCTCCTCTCCTGCTATCTGGACCTTGGATCCAGATGGAAGTTTGGATGTCCCAGATTTCAGGAAGCTTTCCCGCTGCTTGCCACCAATGTCATGGAACGTCCCACACTCTGCTTGAGAGCTTCCGTCATATACCACTTCCTCCCAGTCTGTATACAGATATCAGATATTCCAACCTCTCTGAGCATCAAGACAAGGCGACACTTGCTTGTTGCTACCATGAACTCTCTTTATTCAGAACCAGAATACAGTCTTATATACAAAGGAGAAGATTACTCTAACAATACAAACGTAACCTAATTAACATGAGCTAATTATCTCATCCTTTATACAGCCTAGGTGACTGAGACATGACCTTTCGCCCAGACTTGTGGTCACCGAGCTTCACACAGTTATATCAACACAATAGCAGTCGTCCCGTCTCCTACATTGTATAGAGGACAATGTCATTAGCTCATTCAATTAACATAAACACAGGTTGATGACACCAGCATCTCCTCACAGGGTGTGTCCCAACAGAATGAATCCATTGAAAATCCAGGGCCCATAATCAAAAGGCAACAGGCTTGCATACAGTACTCTCCAACAGCCTCTGTCCCGGCTAGGTCTGTGACAATTTTCCTCCCACTCCACCTAGCATTCTCCTCCTACTCCACCCAGCATTGCCCTAGCACTCAACCCAGCATTCTCCTCCCACTCCAGCCAACATTCTCCTACCACTCCCATCAGAATTTTCCTACCACTGCACCCAGCATTCTCCTAACTCTCCAACCAACATTCTCCTCCCACTCCACCCTACATTCTCCTCCCACTCCACCCAGCATTCTCCTAACGCTCCAACCAACATTTTCCTCCCACTCTACCCTACCTTCTCCTCCCACTCCACCCAACATTCTCCTAAAGCTCCACCCAGCATTCTCCTAATGCTCCTCCCAACATTCTCCTACCACTCCACCCAGCATTCTCCTCCCAATCCACCCAACATTCTCCTAATGCTCAAGCCAACATTCGCCTACCACTCCCATCAGAATTTTCCTATCACTCCACCCAACATTCTCCTAACGCTCCTAAATCAACATTCTCCTCATACTCTACCCTACATTCTCCTCCCACTCCAGCCAACATTCTCCTCCCACTCCAGCTAACATTCTCCTACCACACCATCCAAAATTTTCTCCCATTCAACCCAGCATTCTAATGCTCCACCAAATATTCTCCTCCCACTCCACCCAGCATTCTCCTCCCACTCCACCCCGCATTCTCCTAATGCTCATGCCAACAATCTCCTAATGCTCCACCCAACATTCTTCTACAACTCCACCCAGCATTCTCCTAACTCTCCAACCAACATTCTCCTCCCATTCAAATCTACATTCTCCTCCCACTCCACCCAGCATTCTCCTAATGCTCCTCCCAACATTCTACTAATGCTCCACCCAACATTCTCCTCCCACTCCACCCAGCATTCTCCTCCCACTCCACTCAACATTCACCTGATACTCCACCCAACATTCTCCTACCACTCCACCCAGCATTTTCCTCCCACTCCACTCAACATTCGCCTAATACCCCACCCAACATTTTCCTCCCACTCCACCCAGCATTCTCCTAATTCTTCACCCAACATTCTCTTACCACTTCACCCAGCAATTTCCTCTCACTCCAACTAGCATTTTCCTCCCACTCCACCCAGCATTGCCCTAGCACTCAACCCAGCATTCTCCTAATGCTGCACCCAGCATTCTTCTCCCACTCCAGCCAGCATTCTCCTCCCCTTCACCCAGCATTCTCCTACCGCTTCACTCAACATTCTCCTAATGCTCCACCCAACATTCTCCTACTATTCCACCCAGCATTCTCCTAATGCTCCACCCAGCATTTTCCTAATGCTCTACCAAACATTCTTCTCAACCTCCACCCAGCATTCTCCTCCCATTCAAATCAAATAATCCACCCAACATTCTCCTACCACTCCACCCAGCATTCTCCTCCCAGTCCACCCAGCATTCTCCTAAAGCTCCTGCCAACATTCTCCTAATACTCCACCCAACATTCTTCTCCCCCCCCACCGAGCATTCTCCTAACACTCATCCCAGCATTCTCCTAACTCTCCAACCAACATTCTCCTCCCATTCAAATCTATATTCTCTTCCCATCAGAATTTTCCTACCACTGCACCCAGCATTCTCCTAACGCTCCAACCAACATTCTCCTCCCACTCCACCCTACATTCTCCTCCCACTCCACCCAGCATTCTCCTAACGCTCCAACCAACATTTTCCTCCCACTCTACCCTACCTTCTCCTCCCACTCCACCCAACATTCTCCTAAAGCTCCACCCAGCATTCTCCTAATGCTCCTCTCAACATTCTCCTAATGCTCCACCCAACATTATTCTCCCCCTCCACCCAGCATTCTCCTACCGCTTCACTCAACATTCTCCTAATACTCCACCCAACATTCTCCTACCACTCCACCCAACATTCTCCTCCCACTCCACCCAGCATTCTCCTAATGCTCCACCCAACATTCTTCTCCACCTCCACCCAGAGTTCTCCTACCACTCCACCTATTATTCTCCTAAAGCTCCAACCAACATTCTCCTCCCACTCAACCCTACATTCTTCTCCCATTCCACCCAGGCTTCTCCTAATGCTCCACCCAACATTCTCCTCCCACTCTACCCAGCATTCTCCTAAAGCTTCACTCAACATTCTCCAAATACTCCACCCAACATTCTCCTACCACATTCTCCTCCCACTCCACCCAGCATTCTCCTAATGCTCCAGCCAACATTCTCCTACCACTCCCATCAGAATTTTTTTATCACTGCACCCAGCATTCTCCAAATGCTCCAACCAACATTCTCATCCCACTCCACCCTACATTCTCCTCCCACTCCAAACAGCATTCTTCTAATGCTCCACCCAACATTCTTCTCCCCCTCCACCCAGAATTCTCCTACCACTCCTCCCATTATTCTCCTAATGCTTCAACCAACATTCTCCTCCCACTCAACCCTACAATCTTCTCCCATTCCACCCAGCATTTTCCTAATGCTTCTCCCAACATTCTCCTAATGCTCCACCCAACATTTTCCTCCCACTCTACCCAACATTCACCTAAAGCTTCACTCAACATTCCCCTAATACTCCACCCAACATTCTCCTACCACTCCACCCAGCATTCTCCTCCCACTCCACCCAGCATTCTCCTCCCACTCCACCCAGCATTCTCCTAATGCTCCAGCCAACATTCTCCTACCACTCCCATCAGAATTTTTTTACCACTCCACCCAGCATTCTCCTAATGTTCAACCCAATATGCTCCACCAAGCATTTTCCTAATGCTCCAACCAGCATTATCCTAATGATGCACCCAGCATTCTCCTAATGCTCCTCCCAACATTCTCCTAATGCTCCATCCAACATTACTCTCCCCTCCACCCAGCATACTCCTCCCACTCCACCCAGCATTCTCCTCCCCCCCACCCAGCATTCTCCTACCGCTCCACTCAACATTCTCCTAATGCTTCACCCAACATTCTCCTACCACTCCACCCAGCATTCTCCACCCACTCAACCCAGCATTCTCCTCCCACTTCACCTAGCATTCTCCTAAAGCTCCACTCAACATTCTCCTAATGCTCCACCCAACATTCTCCTACCACTCCACCCAGCATTCTCCTCCCACTCCACCCAACATTCGCCTAATACTCCACCCAACATTCTCCCCCCACTCCACCCAGCATTGCCCTAGCACTCAACCCAGCATTCTCCTAATGCTGCACCCAGCATTCTTCTCCCACTCCAGCCAACATTCTCCTCCCACTCCAGCCAACATTCTCCTACCACTGCACCCAACATTCGCCTAATGCTCCACCCAACATTTTCCTCCCACTCCACCCAGCATTCTCCTAATATTCCACCCAGCATTCTCCTAAAACTCCACCCAACATTCACATCCCACTCCACCCACCATTGTTCTCCCCCTCCACCCAGCATTCTCCTACCTCTCCACCCAGCATTCTCCTAACACTCCAACCAACATTCTTCTCCCACTCAACCCTACATTCTCCTCCCACTCCACCCAGCATTCTCCTAATACTCCTCCCAACATTCTCCTAATACTCCACCCAACATTTTCCTCCCACTCCACCCAGCATTCTCCTAAAGCTTAACTCAACATTCTCCTAATACTCCACCCAACATTCTCCTACCACTCCACCCAGCATTCTCCTCCCACTAAACCCAGCATTCTCCTAATGCTCCAGTCAACATTCTCCTACTACTCCCGTCAGAAATTTCCTACCACTCCACCCAGCATTGTCCTTATGCTCCAACCAACATTCTCCTCCCACTCTACTCTACATTCTCCTCCCACTCCAGCCAACATTCTCCACCCACTCCACCTAACTTTCTCCTAATGCTCCTCCCAACATTCTCCTAATGCTCCACCCAACATTCTTCTCCCCCTCCACCCAGCATTCTCCTCCCCTCCACCCAGCATTCTCCTACCGCTCCGCTCAACATTCTCCTAATGCTCCGCCCAACATTCTTCTACTATACCACCCAGCATTTTCCTAATGCTCCTCCCAACATTCTCCTAATGCTCTACCCAACATTCTTCTCCACCTCCACCCAGCATTCTCCTACCGCTTCACTCAACATTCTCCTAATAATCCACCCAACATTCTCCTACCACTCCACCCAGCATTCTCCTCCCACTCCATCCAGCATTCTCCTCTCAGTCCACCCAGCATTCTCCTAATGCTCCACCCAACATTATTCCCCCCCTCCCACCCAGCATTCTCCTACCACTCCACCCAGCATTCTCCTAACGCTCCAACCAGCGTTCTCCTCCCATTCAAATCTACATTCTACTCCCACTCCACCCAGCATTCTACTAATGCGCCTCCCAACATTCTACTAATGCTCCACCCAACATTCTCCTCCCACTCCACCCAGCATTCTCCTAATGCTCCAGCCAACATTCTCCTACCACTCCCGTCAGAATTTTCCTACCACTCCACCCAGCATTCTCCTAACACTCCAAAACCAACATTCTCCTCCTACTCTACCCTACATTCTCCTCCCACTCCAGCCAACATTCTCCTCCCACTCCAGCTAACATTCTCCTACCACACCATCCAAAATTTCCTCCCACTCAACCCAGCATTCTAATGCTCCACCAAACATTCTCCTCCCACACCACCCCGCATTCTCCTAATGCTCCTGCCAACAATCTCCTAATGCTCCACCCAACATTCTTCTCCCCCTCCACCCAGCATTCTCCTACCACTCCACCCAGCATTCTCCTAACTCTCCAACAAACATTCTCCTCCCACTCCACCCAGAATTCTCCTAATGCTCCTGCCAACATTCTCCTAATGCTCCACCCAACATTTTCCTCCCACTACACCCAGGATTCTCCTAAAGCCTAACTCAACATTCTCTTAATACTCCACCCAACATTCTCCTACCACTCCACCCAGCATTCTCCTCCCACTAAACCCAGCATTCTCCTAATGCTCCAGCCAACATTCTCCTACCACTCCCGTCAGAATTTTCCTACCACTCCACCCAGCATTGTCCTAATGCTCCAACCAACATTCTCCTCCCACTCAACCCTACATTCTCCTCCCACTCCAGCCAACATTCTCCTCCCACACCACCCAACTTTCTCCTAATGGTCCACCCAACATTCTCCTAATGCTCCACCCAGCATTCTCTTAATGCTCCTCCCAACATTCTCCTAATGCTCCACCCACCATTCTTCTCCCCCGACACGCAGCATTCTCCTCCCCTCCACCCAGCATTCTCCTACCACTCCACTCAACATTCTCCTAATACTCCACCCAACATTCTCCTACTATTCCACCCAGCATTCTCCTAATGCTCCACCCAGCATTTTCCTAATGCTCCTCCCAACATTCTCCTAATACTCTACCCAACATTCTTCTCCTCCTCCCCCCTGCAATCTAATACCGCTTCACTCAACATTCTCCTAATACTCCACCCAACATTCTCCTACCACTCCACCCAGCATTCTCCTACCACTCCACCCAGCATTCTCCTAACGCTCCAACCAACATTCTCCTCCCATTAAAATCTACATTCTCCTCCCCCTCCACCCAGCATTCTACTAATGCTCCTCCCAACATTCTACTAATGCTCCACCCAACATTCTCCTCCCACTCCACCCAGCATTCTCCTAATGCTCCAGCCAACATTCTCCTACCACTCCCATCAGAATTTTCCTACCACTCCACCCAGCATTCTCCTAACACTCCAAAACCAACATTCTCCTCCTACTCTACCCTACATTCTCCTCCCACTCCAGCCAACATTCTCCTCCCACTCCAGCTAACATTATCCTAACACACCACCCAAAATTTCCTCCCACTCAACCCAGCATTCTAATGCTCCACCAAACATTCTCCTCCCACTCAACCCAGCATTCTCCTCCCACTCCAGCCAACATTCTACTCTCACTCCAACCAACATTCTCCTACCACTCAACCAAGCATTCTCCTCCCACTCCACCCAACATTCTCCTACCGCTCCACCCCACATTCTCTTAGTGCTCCACTCAACATTCTTTTCCCCCTCCACCCAGCATTCTCCTCCCAGCACTTTCCTCCCACCCTACCCATTAATCTCCCAATACTCCACACAACATTCGCCCAATGCTCCACTCAAGATTCTCCTCCCACTCCACCCATTCATTCTCCTAATGCTTCAACCAACATTCTCCTTCCACTCCACCCTACATTCTCCTCCCACTCCACTGTTGTGGAAAATTTTATGATTAATGTATTGTGATAAGAGTCTCCCAGTGTCTGTTCAATCGCAGCCCGCTCTAAAGAGCTGACTGGGGCAGACCGACGCTGGTTGAGAACTGTTAGGTAGCGGAAAACTTCCTGGTGTTTGGAGAGAGGTGTTTGCGGAGAAAGGACATGTCCGCCAGCAAAGGGCCCCTGTGCAATGCACAGAACGATCGCCTGGTGGGGATGCATTTGCTCTACAAAGACATTATCGGTTTAGTGGTGGTTTGCTCTTGTCACCCCTGGTATGCCTGATCAACATGTTTGGGGTGCCATGACGTACACCTGCAGATAATCTTCCATGCACGAGGAACGCTAGTCATCGTATTTAGTTATTGTATATTGTATATTTTATTATGTCCTGTAGTAATTGGTGGTTGTTTTGTTTTCTGTTGTTAAATCCTTATATGGTCATTCACATCCTGTATTCATTTCTTGAGAGGTCACAAGCTTTGTAAGAGTTGTTTGGCTGTTGGAAATCCAACCCTCGAGCTTTGGGACTTCCTGTTGTATTGCTAATAAAGGGACGCTCTCATGGCTGAGGGCCAGAGAGAGTCATGCTGGAGCTGAGGACGTAAGGTTGTGTCTATTTGTAAGCATGGGGCATACATCAGAGGATGGGCTACGGCAGAAAGAAAAACATATGATCAAAAGGTGAGATGCATTTATATCATTAGACGAAATTGTTATTATGATTAGAAACAGGAGATTTAGCTGTGTGCTTTGTGTGCAGCCAAATGTCACCACCCAACATTCTCCTAATGCTCCACCCAACATTCTCCTAATGCTCCTCCCAACATTCACCTAATGCTCCATCCAACATTCTTCTCCCCCTCCACCCTGCATTCTCCTCCCCTCCACCTAGCATTCTCCTACCACTCCACTCAACATTCTCCTAATGCTTCACCCAACATTCTCCTACCACTGAACCCAGCATTCTCCTCCTACTCCACCCAACATTCTCCTCCCACTCCACTCAGCATTCTCCTCCCACTCCACCCAGCATTCTCCTAAAGCTCCACTCAACATTCTACTTATGCTCCACCCAACATTCTCCTACCACTCCACCCAGCTTTCTCCTCCCACTCCACCCAGCATTCTCCTAAAGCTCCACTCAACATTCTCCTAATGCTCCACCCAACATTCTCCCACCACTCCACCCAGCACTCCACCCAGCATTCTCCTCCCACTCCACCCAACATTCGCCTAATACTCCACCCAACATTTTCCTCCCACTCCACCCAGCATTCTCCTAATTCTCCACCCAACATTCTCTTATCACTTCACCCAGCAATTTCCTCCCACTCCACCTAGCATTCTCCTTCCACTCCACCCAGCATTGCCCTAGCACTCAACCCAGCATTCTCCTAATGCTGCACCCAGCATTCTTCTCCCACTCCAGCCAGAATTCTCCTACCACTTCACCCAGCATTCTCCTAAAGCTCCAACCTTTTCCTCCCACTCAACCTTACATTCTCCTCCCATTCCACCCAGCATTCTCCTAATGCTCCTCGCAACATTCTCCTAATACTCCACCCAACATTCTCCTACCACTCCACCCAGCATTCTCCTCCCACTCCACCCAGCATTCTACTAATGCTCCGGCCAACATTCTCCTACCATTCCCACCAGAATTTTTTTGCCACTCCACCCAACATTCTCCTAATGTTCAACCCAACATGCTCCACCAAGCATTCTCCTAATGCTCCAACCAGCATTATCCTAATGATGCACCCAGCATTCTCCTAATGCTCCTCCCAACATTCTCCTAATGCTCCACCCAACATTCTTCTCCCCCTCCACCCAAAATTCTCCTACCACTCCACCCAACATTCTCCTAACGCTGCAACCAACCTTCTCCTCCCACTCAACCCTACATTCTCCTCCCACTCCACCCAGCATTCTCCTAATGCTCCACCCAACATTCTCCTACCACTCCCATCAGAATTTTTTTACCACTCCACCCAACATTCTCCTAATGTTCAACCCAACATGCTCCTCCCACTCCACCCAGCATTCTCTTAATGCTCCTCCCAGCATTCTCCTAATGCTCCACCGAACATTACTCTCCCCCTCCATCCAGCATTCTCCTCCCACTCCACCCAGCATTCTCCTCCCCTCCACCCAGCATTCTCCTACCGCTCCACTCAACATTCTCCTAATGCTTTACCCAGCATTCTCCTCCCACTCCACCCAGCATTCTCCTAAATCTCCACTCAACATTCTCCTAATGCTCCACCCAACATTTTCCTACCACTCCACCCAGCATTCTCCTCCCACTCCACCCAACATTTGAGTAATACTCCACCCAACATTTTCCTCCTACTCCACCCAACATTCTCTTACCACTTCACCCAGCAATTTCCTCCCACTCCACCTAGCAACCCAGAATTCTCCTAATGCTGCACCCAGCATTCTTCTCCCACTCCAGACAACATTCTCTTCCCACTCCACCCAACATTCTCTTACCACTCCACCCTGCAATCTCCTCCCACTCTACCCAGCATTCTTCTACCACTCCACCCAACATTCACATCCCACTCCACTAAGCATTCTCCTACCTCTCCACCCAGCATTATCCTAACGCTCCAACCAACATTCTTCTCCCACTCAACCCTACATTCTCCTCCTACTCCACCCAGCATTCTCCTAATCCTCCTCCCAACATTCTCCTAATGCTCCACCCAACATTTTCCGCCCACTCCACCCAGTATTCTTCTCCCCCTCCACCCAGCATTCTCCTACCTTTCCACCCAGCATTCTCCTAACGCTCCAACCAACGTTCTTCTCCCACTCAACCCTACATTCTCCTCCCACTCCACCCAGCATTCTCCTAATCCTCCTCCCAACATTCTCCTAATGCTCCACCCAACATTTTCCTCCCACTCCACCCAGCATTCTCCTAAAGCTTAGGCCTCTTTCACACGGGGCAGATCAGTCATGATCCGCCCCGTGAACATCCGCTGGCTCAGCGGGGATCGCTCCGCCGATCCCCGCTGAGCAGGAAGATGACAGGTCCATCGCTGCACGCTGTGCAGCGACGGACCTGTCAGAGCGCCGCTCTCCCCTATGGGGGGATCGGATGATGACGGTCCGTAGTGTCCGTCGTCATCCGATCCGATCCGAAAACGGATGGAAAAGTAGGTTTTTCCTCCGTTACACTTTTCGGATCGGAGCGGGTCGGATGTCAGCGGACATGTCACCGCTGACATCCGACGCTCCATAGGGATGAATGTATGTCCGTTTTTCATCCGAAAACGGAAGGATGAAAAACGGACATACGGATCGTCCGTGTGAAAGAGGCTAACTCAACATTCACCTAATACTCCACCCAACATTCTCCTACCACTCCACCCAGAATTCTCCTCCCACTAAACTCAGCATTCTCCTAATGTTTCAGCCAACATTCTCTTACCACTCCCATCAGAATTTTCCTACCACTCTACACAGCATTGTCCTAATGCTCCAACCAACAATCTCCTCCCATTCAACCCTACATTCTCCTCTCACTCCAGCCAACATTCTCCTCCCACTCCAGCCAACATTCTCCTCCCACTCCACCCAACTTTCTCCTAATGGTCCACCCAACATTCTCCTAATGCTCCACCCAGCATTCTCCTAATGCTCCTCCCAACATTCTCCTAAAGCTCCACCCAACATTCTTCTCCCCCTCCACCCAGCATTCTCCTCCCCTCCACCCAGCAGCATTCTCCTAATGCTCCACTCAACATTCTCCTAATGCTCCAACCAACATTCTCCTACTATTCCACCCAGCATACTCCTAATGCTCCACCCAGAAATTTCCTAATGCTCCTCCCAACATTCTCCTAATGCTCTACCGAACATTCTTCTCCACCTCCACCCAGCAATCTCCTACCGCTTCACTCAACATTCTCCTAATAATCCACCCAACATTCTCCTACCACTCCACCCAGCATTCTCCTCCCACTCCACCCAGCATTCTCCTCCGAGTCCACCCAGCATTCTAATGCTCCTTCCAACATTATCCTAATGCTCCACCCAACATTCTTCTCCCCCTCCACCCAGCATTCCCCTACCACTCCACCCAGCATTCTCCTAACGCTCCAACCAACATTCTCCTCCCATTCAAATCTACATTCTCCTCCCACTCCACCCAGCATTCTTCTCCCACTCCAACCATCATTCTCCTAATGCTCCAGCCAACATTCTCCCACCACTCCCGTCAGAATTTTCCTCCCACTCCACCCAGCATTCTCCTAAAGCTTAACTCAACATTCACCTAATACTCAACCCAACATTCTCCTACCACTCCACCCAGAATTCTCCTCCCACTAAACCCAGCATTCTCCTAATGCTCCAGCCAATATTCTACTACTCCCGTCAGAATTTTCCTACCACTCCACCCAGCATTCTCCTAACGCTCCAAAACCAACATTCTCCTACTACTCTACCCTACATTTTCCTCCCACTCCAGTCAACATTCTCCACCCACACCAGCTAACATTCTCCTACCACACCACCTAAAATTTCCTCCCACTCAACCCAGCATTCTAATGCTCCACCAAACATTCTTCTCCCACTCCACCCAGCATTCTCCTAACGCTCCAAAACCAACATTCTCCTCCTACTCTACCCTACATTTTCCTCCCACTCCAGTCAACATTCTCCACCCACACCAGCTAACATTCTCCTACCACACCACCTAAAATTTCCTCCCACTCAACCCAGCATTCTAATGCTCCACCCAACATTCTATTCCCCCTCCACCCAGCTTTCTCCTAATGCTCCAACCAACATTCTCCTCCCACTCAACCCTACATTCTCCTCCCACTCCACCCAGCATTCTCCTAATGCTCCACCCAACATTTTCCTCCCACTCCACCCAGCATTCTCCTACAGCTTAACTCAACATTCTCCTAATACTCCACCTAACATTCTCCTACTATTCCACCCAGCATTCTCCTAATGCTCCACCCAGCATTTTCCTAATGCTCCTCCCAACATTCTCCTAATGCTCTACCCAACATTCTCCTCCCCCTCCACCCAGCATTCTCCTACCACTTCACTCAACATTCTCCTAATACTCCACCCAACATTCTCCTACCACTCCAATCAGCATTCTCCTCCAACTCCACCCAGCATTCTCCTAATGCTCCTGCCAACATTCTCCTAATGCTTCATCCAACATTCTTCTCCCCCTCCACCCAGCATTCTCCTACCACTCCACCCAGCATTCTCCTACCACTCCACTCAACATTCTCCTAACGCTCCAACCAACATTCTCCTTCCATTCAAATCTACATTCTCCTCCCACTCCACTCAGCATTCTCCTAATGCTCCACCCAACATTCTCCTAATGCTTCACCCAGCATTCTCCTCCCTCTCCATTCAGCATTCTCCTAATGCTCCACTCAACTTTCTCCTAATGCTCCACCCAACATTCTCCTAATGCTCCACCCAACATTCTCCTCCTACTCCACCCAGCATTCTCCTAATTCTCCACCCAAAATTCTCCTAATGCTCCACTCAACATTCTCCTCCCACTCCACCCAGCATTCTTCTGACGCTCCACCCATCATTCTCCTCCCACTCCACCCAACATTCTATTAAAGCTCCACCGAACATTCTCCTAATGCTCCACCCAACATTCTCCTCCCACTCCACCCAGCATTCTTCTGACGCTCCACCCATCATTCTCCTCCCACTCCACCTAACATTATATTAATGCTCCACCCAACATTCTCCTAGAGCTCAACCCAACATTCTCCTATCTCCCCACCAAACATTCTACTTCCCAATCCCCCAGCATTCTCCTCCCCCTCCACCCAGCATTCGCTTAATGCTCCAACCAACATTCTCCTCCACTCAACCCAACATTCTATTAACGCTGAACCCAACATTCTCCTAATGCTCCACCCAGCATTCTCCTAACTCCCCACCCAACATTCTCCTCCCCATCCCCCAACATTCTGCTCCCCCATCTCCCAGCATTCTCCTCCTCCTCAAATTTTCCTATTGCGGCGAGCGCGGGGCATACCAGGCCCTTAGGTCTGGTATGGATTATAAAGGGAAGCCCCTACGCCGAAAAACCGGCGTGGGGTCCCCCCTAAAATCCATACCAGACCCCCCTTCTGAACCGTACCAGGCCGCATGCCCTCAACATGGGGGGTGGGTGCTTTGGGGGAGGGGGGGCGCCCTGCGGGCCCCCCCCACCTCACCCCAAAGCACCTTGTCCCCATGTTGATGAGAACAAGGGCCTCTTCCCGACAACCCTGGCCGTTGGTTGTCGGGGTCTGCGGGTGGGGGTCTTATCGGAATCCGGGAGCCCCCTATAAGAGTGCCCCCAGATCCCGGCCCCCCCACCCTATGTGCATGAGTATGGGGTACATGGTTCCCCTACCCATTCACCTAGGGAAAAAGTGTCAATAATAAAACACACTACACAGGTTTTTAAAATAATTTATTAAACAGCTCCGGGGGGGATCTTCCTCCGGCTTCGGGGGTCTTCTTCCGGTTTCGGGGGTCCCTCCGGTTCATCTTCTCCCGGCGTCTGGTTGGTTCTTCTGCACTCTCTCCTCCCGGTGTTCCAGTTCTTCGGCCAGCTCCTCCGCTGTCTTCAGGTAGCTCTCTTGCCAGCGGAGGTCCGGACTTCTGGGCTTCTTGTCTTCTCTTCTCTTCTCTTCTCTTCTCCAGATGTTGACACGACGCTCTCTCCGGCTGGACTGCTCCCTGAGGGCTCCGTTGTGACTTATATAGGCGGAGACCCTGCCCCTATGATGTCACAGTCCCTGGGCATGCTGGGACTGTGACATTTAGGGGGCATGGTCACTGGGTGATGTTGACCACGCCCCCTAAAACGTCACAGTCCCAGCATGCCCAGGGACTGTGACATCATAAGGGGGCGGGGTCTCTGCCTATATAAGTCACAACTGAGCCCTCAGAGAGCAGTCCAGCCGGAGAGAGCGTCGTGTCAACATCTGGAGAAGAGAAGAGAAGACAAGAAGCCCAGAAGTCCAGACCTCCGCTGGCAAGAGAGCTACCTGAAGACAGCGGAGGAGCCGGCCGAAGAACTGGAACACCGGGAGAAGAGGAACCGGAGAGAGCGGAGAAGAACCAACCAGACCCCGGGAGAAGATGAACCGGTGGGACCCCCGAAGCCGGAAGAAGACCCCCGAAGCCGGAGGAAGATCCCCCCGGAGCTATTTAATAAAATTATTTTAAAAACCTGTGTAGTGTGTTTTATTCTTGACACTTTATCCCTAGGTGAATGGGTAGGGGTACTATGTACCCCATACTCATTCACATAGGGTGGGGGGGCCAGGATCTGGGGGCCCTCTTATAGGGGGCTCTCGGATTCCGATAAGCCCCCCGCCCGCAAACCCCGAAAACAAATGGCCAGGGTTGTCGGGAAGAGGCCCTTGTCCTCATCAGCATGGGGACAAGGTGCTTTGGGGGAGGGGGGGGCCCGCAGGGCGCCCCCCCTCCCCCAAAGCACCCACCCCCCATGTTGAGGGCATGCGGCCTGGTACAGTTCAGGGGGAGCGCTCGCTCGTCCCCACCCCCTTTCCTGACCGGCCGCGCTGCGTGCTCGGATCGGGGTCTGGTATGGATTGTAGGGGGGACCCCACGCCGTTTTTTCGGCGTAGGGGTTTCCCTTTATAATCCATACCAGACCCGCGACGGGGCTCGCAAGGTGTCAATCTCGCCGATAAAAGCAACAAGATTGACTTCCTTTTCTAGTCCCGTCGCACCTGAGTCACGCTCAAAATGAACGGACTTGTCCGTGTGTGGGCAAGTCCGTTCATTCTGAAAGTCCGCCGTAACTCCGGCGAAAGTCCGTCGGAAAGACGGGCGGACTTAGCCCGCCGCAAAGTCCGGTCGTGTGTGGGCAAGTCTGTCCGTTTTAAAGTCCGGCACACCTGGCGGACAAAGTCCGTCAGGAAGTGTGCCGGACCAAGTAGGCCAGAAAGTCTGACCGTGTGTACGCGGCATTACACTCCACCCAACATTCTCCTAACATTCCACCTAACATTCTCCTACTGCGCCACCCAACATTCTTGTAATGCTCCACCCAGCATTCTCCTCCCCCTCCAGTCAGCATTCTCCTAATGCTTAACCCAACTTTCTCCTAATGCTCCACCCAACATTCTCCTAATGCTCCACCCAACATTCTCCTAGAGCTCCATCCAACATTCTATTAAAGCTCCACCGAACATTTTCCTAATGCTCCACCCAACATTCTCGTCCCACTCCACCCAGCATTCTCCTAATGCTCCACCCAACATTCTCCTAGAGCTCCATCCAACATTATATTAAAGCTCCACCCAAAATTCTCCTCCCACTCCACCCAGCATTCTCCTAAAGCTTCACTCAACATTCTCCTACTACTCCACCCAACATTCTCCTACTATTCCACCCAGCATTCTCCTCCCACTCCACCCAGCATTCTCCTAATGCTCCACCCAACATTCTCCTCCCACTCCACCCAGCGTTCTCCTAAAGCTTCACTCAACATTCTCCTAATACTCCACCCAACATTCTCCTACCACTCCACCCAGCATTCTCCTAATGCTCCACCCAACATTCTCCTACCTATGCTCTTGTTGTCCTCTCCAGGTGCTCTCTGGGTCCTCTCCAGGTGCTCTCCAGGTGCTCTCTGGGTCCTCTCCAGGTGCTCTCCAGGTGCTCTCCGGATCCTCTCCAGGTGCTCTCTGGGTCCTCTCCAGGTGCTCTTCGGTCCTCTCCAGGTGCTCTTCAGGTCCTTTGCAGGTGCTCTCTGGGTCCTCTCCAGGTGCTCTCCAGGTGCTCTCTGGGTCCTCTCCAGGTGCTCTCCAGGTGCTCTCTGGGTCCTCTCCAGGTGCTCTCCAGGTGCTCTCCGGATCCTCTCCAGGTGCTCTTCGGGTCCTCTCCAGGTGCGCTTCGGGTCCTCTCCAGGTGCTCTCTGGGTCCTCTCCAGGTGCTCTCTGGGTCCTCTCCAGGTGCTCTCTGGATCCTCTCCAGGTGCTCTCCAGGTGCTCCCTGGATCCTCTCCAGGCGCTCTCTGGGTCCTCTCCAGGTGCTCTTCGGGTCCTCTCCAGGTGCGCTTCGGGTCCTCTCCAGGTGCTCTCTGGGTCCTCTCCAGGTGCTCTCTGGGTCCTCTCCAGGTGCTCTCTGAGTACAGGGGGGTATAGGAGAGTGAGGACCTGTCCCCACCAGTCCTTACACAGTCAGTCTGGAACACAACAAATGTTCATGGAGCGCGCTGCAATATCGTTGTATTTTTATACCATGTATTACAGAATTACCTGCACTGTACCTGCCGAGGTGTGCAGCTTTGTGACCAGGAATGGTGTGATCATCGGGGGGGTTGGGGAGGTGGATAGACTTGTGTCTTTTTTCAACCAGACTAACTATGTAACTATGTGTGAAGAGTTAATTGCTGAGTTGCTGATTACATTGGATGTAGGAAGGAAGCAGCTGTGCTGAGCAAGAGGGGACGGCTATGGGCACCTACCCCCCCACTCCTACATACAACAAATCAGAGGCGGGATGACTGATCTCCCACAGTCCACTATAAAAACCTTTAGTACATTCTGCCAGCAGCCAGAGCAGAGGACAGTTCATCTCCTGGTAATTAGATCTCTGGGGTTCATTCCTGGGGGGAGGGGTGCCCCATAGAGCCCCCCCACACTACATTCTGTCATAGTGGAGGCAACAGATTTTATATTTTATCTCAGCCCCATTGGGGGGGTCACAAGGTGGGAAGAGATACAATCACTAGGAGGGGGGGGGGGGGTAATATCGGGACAGTGTCAGCTATCAATTCTGATTTTATAAAGTTATTTTTTAGGATTTATTTTGGTGTTGATATAATTGATACATAATTATTATTACATAACAAGACTGATGACATCATTCCTAATGATGAATTAAGTAACATAATGCAGCATCCTGCTTTGTTTGACTGTTTGTAATAATTTTGATGATTATATATTATTATTATTATTATTATTAATACCAGATATTTTTATGCTGTATGTAGTGCTGTTCAGTTTCTGTAGTATTGGAGGGCAAGCTGTGCGCTGCTGTTTGTTATATCGGTGTGCATTTGGTATTATTAGAGTTAGTGTTAGTTTGCTCATCTTTTTTCTTTTATCTTTATGTTATTATTATTTTATTAGTATGACAACAATTTTGTTTGCAGATTGCACAATTTGTGAATTATTATTACACATTATCATGTTTTATATGACATTTTTCTGTAATATCATTATTATTATTTTTTTCCTTTGATGTTACTATTTCATATATGTTCTGCTCTTCTGCTTTGTGATGAGTTATATTCAGGTAGTATTTCATGACACAATGTACCCAGCTATGTGTTAGCCCTGTGTTGATTTGGTATCAAATGGTTATTATTAGTGTGCTCAGATCTTTTTTTCTTATTATCATTTCATCAGTATAACAACAAATAGAATTTGTTTTGTATATATATATATATATATATATATATATATATATATATATATATATAAAATAAATAAATATTATTAATAAATAATATAATACAGATTTTCTCTAAATCCTTAAGGTTTTTTTGGCTGTTGCTTGGCAACTCGAAGTTTGGGCTTCATCAATAAATTTTCTATAGAATAAAGGTCTAGAGACTGGCTAGGCCACTCCATGACCTTAATGACCATTAGCAACCTATAGGAGGTTCCCATGTGTCCTAATTACCATAATCTGAGGTGTACGTTCCAGACCTACAAGTAAAACCTATGAGTTATTTTAGTTAAGGATATATATATATACAGTATATACTTATTTATTTATTTTTCCCATTTTTTAAAATGTTTTTTTTTTTTCTTCAAGGGGTCTGGATGCGATTATTGGAGACCATATCCAGACCTCCATACAGCTGTGCATCAACAGATCACTTCTCGTAATCAGTGCCGTAGATAAGGGGGTACCACCGGTCCTTTTGAATGGGGCCCGGGCCATCAGGGGGGCCCAGGCAGCTGGGTGAATCAGATGTGGACAGGGAGGATGATCACCCCGGTGGGAGGGAGGCAATTACTGGAACTGATCCCCAGTATGGCTCTCTCTCCAGCAGCTGAAATACGGATTCTCCTCCTCTTCCTCCTGCAAGCTTTCAGCTGCTGCAAGGAGAGCCATACCAGGGATCAGTTCCAGTAATTTCCCCCCCCCACACCGATCGACCCCCTGTGCTCCATACATTTCCCCCTACTGCCCAGGCCCCCGTGTGTGCCCCACCATACAGCTTCCCTTCTCTCCTTCCTATTGGCAGCTACAAGCACACAACAGGATTCTTTAGGATGGAGAGTGGGGGAATTGTCCGGTAATTTTGTCTCATTTACCAGCCCCTTCCTTTCCTGAATGAACACAATGAGTGATCGATACTCACTATGTTCAATCACAACTGAAGCATAGTAAACTTGGGGGGGCTGTCAGGTTGGCTGTATGGGGCCCCATGGATTCTAACAGCATTCCTGATGGAAGTGGTCAGGAGGGATCTCTGGTCTCCAAAGCTTCTAATGGGCATGGTCATGTTCAAAACCAATCATTACATTGTCTATGGCTCCGCCCGGCCTCCACTATGAAGGTATGGATTATATAAACATATACTGTAGTATACGTTTGATCACCTCTGTGGAGCAGAAAGGAACTTATTTGACTAATTCGAGAACATTGGACTGGCTTTATTGATTTATTTTTACCTTCCTCTGTGGATTAAGGTTGAGGGCATCCAAGTCTTTTGGAGGGGTGTGTGCCTTTTTTTCCAACCATGTGCCATTCCTTCTTCGCAGGTGATGTCTACAGACTACCAAGATTTGACTTACCTCCATAAGGCTATGGAAGAAAAAGAATGTAAGTATGTGGATCCAGAGGAAGAAGAGTTCTCTACAGATTTGGAGGTTGGAAAAGGAAGGCAGTTGGGTTCCTATGATCTGATAGGTCTGATGAGATATAGATTGGTCTGGTCTAGCTAGTGGTAGGTTTGTGGAGGGTTAAATACAGACAGATAGGAAACCAATTTCAGCATCAGTTTTGCGATTGATGGACCATGTAGAGGGTCACCGTGGTATGATAAGAAGCTCTCCTGATACCACCATGTACCAATTGGCCTGAATGCAGAACCCCCATTGTCCTGAATGCAGAACCCCCATTGTCCTGAATGCAGCACCCCCATTGTCCTGAATGCAGCACCCCCATTGTCCTGAATGCAGAACCCCCATTGTCATGAATGCAGCATTCCCATTGTCCTGAATGCAACACCCCCATTGGCATGAATGCAGCACCCCCCTTGCCATGAATGCAGACTCACAATTGCCATCAGTGCAGCCTGATCTCTGCCCATCTGCAGCCTCGGAAGGGAAGGGAGGGGGCGGGACGAGCACCAACAGATTACATACAGGAGAATCTCCTATTTTCTCAGCGGCCTCTTTAGTAGAAAGTGCCACCTCTTATAATGGACAAAACAGTAGTCCAATGGCAGCGCAGGATACAGGACTTCCTTTTACAGAGGCCGCCGTGTAAACGGGAAATACTATGTGTACGGCACTCATCCCACCCCCTCCCTGTCCCCTCCAAGGCAGCCAGCTAGGGTTGCCACCTCATCCCTTTAAACCCAAACACATATGAATTAAACAGAATCTAAGGCTAATTTAATGCAGATAAGACACCAAGAGAGTTTAATTACCACCTTAATCAACCACAGAACCTGTGTAATTCGTATGTGTTCGGTTTTAAGGGGATGAGGTGGCAACCCTACAGCCAGCATGTATATGTTTTGTGGCCCCCCGGCACCCGGGGATTCGTTGGGGGCCACAAATGATATACATGTCAAAATTACCAGGTGGGTTGTCTGGAACCGACCCACGGGCCAAGATTGGCCCGCGGGCTAGAATTTAGACATGCCTGATGTAGAGGGTCACCATGGTACAATAAGAAGGTCTTCTGATACCACCAAGTGCCAATTGTCCAAGTTCTTGTGTAGGAAATGGAATGAGGTTTTGTTGGCTGAGAAGTGAGAAGAATTGGCCATGTCTCCGTACTCTGGCAATATAAGGAACAATAGGCCAATTACTTGACGCCCATCACCCTCTGTGGGACACACGCTCATCCTACCTCTTATTGCAGGAGTGCTATGGCTGTGCTCCATCCTCTTGTCTCTTGACTGGAAGATGGTTTGTCAATAAATTTTCTAACTGAATGTATCAACTGGCCTCGTGAACGGTCTAATCATATGATTGGATGGGGTCTTGTTTTGTAGCACCACTGTTGGTCTGATGGTTATAGTTTAGCTCAGTTTGTGTGAATGTTCTGATGGTTTGGTCAGGAGAAGTTGGTCTCATCTTGTCAGGGCACTATGGACAGGTCCATGAATATCAAAAAATGTATTCAGTCCTGTTACTAATAATCTGTTTAATAATTGGTCTGGTCACAACAGGAATGGAAAGCCCTGGTAACCAACCCATCGGCATAGGATATTTCTATAGTTTTCTATTAACTGAATATACCTTGAACTAATCTTCGTTATTGGACCAGTTTGTTGTATCTTGGGTTGCGTTCAGTGGGCCAGGTAAAGGTTGGGGACTCCATGGTGTTTATGTGTGGATGAGAGTCGGAGCTGGTATCCCTTGTGGAGAGCATCTCTAGTCCTCTCAGGAATCCAGTATTCTTCTCTTTAACCAGAGCAACCATACAGTGTTGGGCCCAATGGTGGAAAAGTAATTCCCTATTCTTCATAAAGTGATCGTTCAATCAAAGTTTAGCTGTGCAGAGATTTTATGGCATCCCTGAGTGCGGTCCTGTGAACTTCTGATGCTCAGTCCTGTTGTGGTTCTGATTAATTACAGATTGGTCTGGTTCCAACACGTTCTCCTTTTTATCTTCTCACCTAGATACCAAGATGAACCTCTGCCTTTCCCAGCCCTCCTCCCGTCTCCTGTGTGCTCTGTGCTCCATCTGTGCCATTCTCCTTTCCATCATCATCATCCTCATCATCTCCTTCAGATGTAAGTGGGTACATTCTGGTATAGTCCATGATCATGTATCATCCCTACTGCACAGTCAAACCCAAATAGCCCTGTAGACTCTTCTGTGACCTCTTGATATGTCTTTGAGTGACCATTCTCCAAATCACCCAGCCTTATCCAATGTTCTACAACATCAGATTTTGGTCTCCTCCTGTTGTCTCTCAGTTATGTTAGGGTTCAGAAGTTTGGACAATGATCCTTCCAAAAGTCACTTTGCCGATAGCGGGAACTCCCTTACCACTTGATCCTCAGTCCTCCAGATGGACTCTTTTGTTGTTTATTTTACACACAGACAGAGGATTTCACACCAACATTACTACTACTACCATTTCCATGACAGAGGGTTTGTGAATTCAATATTTGCCCAGGAAAAGATGCACAATGGGGTTCTCACACCAGTCCATACTTCCTGTAGTGTTGCACAAGGAGCCGCAGTGTGCAGCGGGTGGAACAGGTGCTCTGCACCCCCGGGAGTGTGCAATTCCGCAGTGATCAGTTAGCAAAGTGGCCACATTAGATGACAAGGGTCACTGGAAAGGTCTATATACATGCTCTTCTTTTACAGGGTGAGTTGACAGGGTCACTTTAAGACACAGTAAATAAGCTTTAAACTTAAATCTAAATCAAGACCTCTATAGTTAAGGGCACTGTGGAGCAATTCATCCTCAAATATTACAGATAGCACTTTCACATTCATTTTCAGTTGCTCAGCTCCCCCTCCCAGCAGGGACTTAGTAGATCAGCTACCCATGCTCCCCTTACCAGCAGTGACTCAGCATCTCAGCTCCCGCTCCTAGCAGTGACTCAGTAACTCTTCCCCCTGCTCTATCCTCCAAGCAGTGACTCAGAAGCTCAGCTCCCCCTGCCCCCCCTTTCAGCAGGGACTCAGCAACTCATCTACTTCCACTTCTCCCCCCCAGTAGCAACTCAGCATTTTAATCCCTTCTCCTCAGAGGAGTGACTCAACAGCTCAGCTCCGCCTTCTTTACCTTCCCAGCAGTGGCTCCGCAGCTCAGCTTCACCTGCTCCCCCTTCCAGCAGTTACACAACAGCTTTGTTCCTGCTCTCAGCAGTGACTCGCCAGCTCTGCTCCTCCTACTCCCACTTCAGCTTTAAAGGGGTTCTAAAGGCTCAAGGTTTATTGCTGGGTCGCTCCCTTCTTATTGGCTGAGATAGCAGCGGGAGCCAATGGCACACTGCTTGAGGAGCCATATCTTCTCAGCTCTGTCTTACAAAGCTGATAATTTCTGTGTTTTTACCCCCACAGGCCCGGGTGAGAAACCTCCTGACCGCACCCTTGAGAATAAGATCGGGAACCTCAGTGACAGCATGAACTCCAGAGTGGCTCAGCTGATCCAGGACGGTGAGTGTCTCCTAGATAGACTGCTCTATAACTTCTCTGTCACCCATCACCCTCCAAATCTAAAAAAGCTGATGTTCTACAATGTCTGACTTTAGTTTCATCCTATTATCTCTGTAGATGGGATGATGGGAGCAATGCTGACTTGGAAATAACCTCTTCTAATCTTCTGTCCTACAGGGAGCAAGACGACAACGGAAAAATTACAGCAGCTGCATGACAATGTGAAAGCTATCCAGGCAGACACTGCTATAAGTAAAATGATGTTCTGAGTGGAGGGGGTGGGCAGCAGGGGACAGAGGGGTCATGTTGAGTGTGGGAGGGAGGACATGGTGTCTGGTGGTTCTCCAAAAGATGTGCATAGATAATGATGAATACGAGAGGGTGTATGTGGTGTTTGGTGGCTCTCCTTAAAGTGGAAGGATAATGATGAGTATGAGAGGGTGGACGTGGTGTTTGGTGGCTCTCCATAAAGTGGATAGATAATGATGAGTACGAGAGGGTGTATGTGGTGTTTGGTGGCTCTCCATAAAGTGGATAGATAATGATGAGTACGAGAGGGTGTATGTGGTGTTTGTGGCTCTCCATAAAGTAGATGGATAATGATGAGTACGAGAGGGTGTATGCGGTGTTTGGTGGATCTCCATAAAGTGGATGGATAATGATGAGTACAAGAGGGTGGACGTGGTGTTTGGTGGCTCTCCATAGAGGTGGATGGACAATGATGAGTGTTCCTGAACAGTGTGGAGGTTCCAGAATGACTAGGTGAGGCTGGTGAAGATGGTGGATGTCAGTCGTTGTGTGATAGGAAGGGTACAAGGATAATATTAAAATTAACCTGTTACAAACTTAAGAAGTTCAAACTGAGCAGAGGCAGAGGCCACCTTCATTCAAAACCATCATCAGATCCACAGATATATGCAGCTATTCATGTATGCAAAGCTCACTTTTTTTGTAAAAGTCTTTCTTGGCCTCCTCCATTCTAAATGAACCTCCATATTGCTCATTGAGTCCAGACATCACAAGAAAGGACCAATAGGGAAGCTAAGAAAGTTGGAAAAAGACAAGACTAGGCATGAATTCTGTAGGGAAGGTGGAGGTTTGCTTGTCACTTTGGTTTCTAATGTCTCTGGATCTCCTGATTATTTTAACATGCTGGGATAATATTGACTCGTGTGGATATTGTTGCTTAGGTGCGAAGAAGTGGTGCTTCCAAGGTACAGAGAATAGGTAGGATGAGTGGTACAAGGAGGTGACATGTAATGTTGGTAGGGGGTGAAGCTGTGGGATTAAAGTCAGGAGAAAATGGAATTGGAATGTTCAGAGTTGGTGAATGTGATGGTGGGGTGCTACTGGTGTTCAATGTGGTCAAAGTAAACCTTTTCTCTATTCTGACATTAAATGTTCGGCCTTAGAGCAGTCACCACAAGGAACCCATTGCTACCCCTCGTGTCCAGATATGCTCTTTATCTCCTCTGAGATTACCTTCACCTAGCATTGGGAGCCCTAATGTAGGCCATAAGCCTCAAGTCCATATATCCTTCTCTTGGACCACTGTGAGATTACCTTCACCTAGAATTGGGAGCCTCAACATATGCCATAATCCTCCATTGCGGAGATACTTTTCTTTGCTGCCTCAAAAATTACCATAATTTTGCACTGGAGGCTTCAATGTAGGCCATAGTCCTCCATTCAAGAAATTGTTCTCTTTTCCCCTTTGACTTGGCTTTAGAGGCCTCACCATAGGCCATAATGCTTCTCACCCACTGATCCCCTATCCAATGAGAGTGCCTTGCTGTTATATAATGTGATCCTGATTTTTTTTCCATGATGTTGGATGTTTAGTGACGATAAAGAAGTATGTTGCTGGTGTAACTTTTGAACATCTTTGATGGTGATTGTTGATGAATGTGGTGGATAAATGGCTAAGAATAGAATAAATGGGGTGGTGTCACCTGTTTATGAATATACATGACATTGGTTCAGAATGGTGATGCTTTATGAAGGTTATTTGGAATGTTGGTGAATGTGGTGAAAGACAAAAAAGTAGACTGAGAATTTCAGGACGATGCTGAGTGTTAATAAGTATGATGCCCTTGGAGTGTGGAGTAGTAAAGGTGGTCTTGACTGAGTGTTGGGGTTTATTACTGAGTTGATGTGGAGTGTAGGTGTCATGTGAAATGCAATGTTGTTGCCATGTAATGTGGAGTGTTGGTGTCATGTGATGCAGTCTTGGTGTCATGTGATCTGGAGTCTTGGTGTCATGTGACATAAAGTCTTGGTGTCATGTGATGTGAAGTGTTGGGGTCATGTGATGTGGGACGTTGGGGTCATGTGATGTGGGACATTGGGATCATGTGATGCGGAGTGTAGGTGTCATGTGATGTGGGACATTGGTGTCATGTGATGTGGAGTGTAGGTGTCATGTGATGTGGGACGTTGGGGTCATGTGACGTGGAGTGTAGGTGTCATGTGACATAGAGTGTAGGTGTCATGTGATGTGGAGTGTAGGTGTCATGTGATGTGGGACATTGAGGTCATGTGATATGGGACGTTGGGGTCATGTGATGTGGAACGTTGGTGTCATGTGATGTAGGGTGTTGGTGTTATGTGATGTGGGAGGTTGGGGTCATGTGATGTGGGAGGTTGGGGTCATGTGATGTGGGACATTGGGGTCATGTGATGTGGAGTGTAGGTGTCATGTGATGTGGGACATTGAGGTCATGTGATATGGGACGTTGGGGTCATGTGATGTGGAACGTTGGTGTCATGTGATGTAGGGTGTTGGTGTCAAGTGATGTGGGGTGTGGCTATCATGTGAT
>NC_133326.1:743185015-743214283 GCF_042186555.1 Aquarana catesbeiana | reverse complement strand
GAACAGCCGATGTTCGAGTTGAACTCATGTTTGACTTGAACAGAAAGCTTATCCGTAGTGGTAACTTACAAATCCATATCCAATACTTAAAGTACCAGTACAACGATTCTTCATGAATCCATGCTGATTACTGCTAATGATACTGTTCTCATTAATAAAATATTGTATATAGTCCCTTATCATCTCCTCCAAGAGTTTACATACTATTTATGTTAGGCTAACTGGTCTGAAATTCCCAGGGATGTGTTTTGGGCCCTTTTTAAATATTGGTGCTACATTGGCTTTTCTCCAATCAGCTGATACCATTCCAGTCAGTAAAAATTAGGAACAATGGTCTGGCACTTACTTGACTGAGTTCCCTAAGTACCCTTGGGTGCAAGCAATCTGGTCCCGATGATTTATTAATGTTAAGTTTCCCAAGTCTAATTTTAATTCTGTCCTCTGTTAACCATGGAGGTGCTTCCTGTGATGTGTCATAAAGATAAACACTGCAGTTTTGGTTACTGAAGCCCCCCGATTCACTCGTGAAGACTGAGGACAAGAATGAATTCAATACCTTTGCCATCTCCCCATCCTTTGTAACCAGATGTCCTTCCTCATTCTTTAAGGGGCCAATATGGTCTGTCCTCCCTTTTTTACTGTTTACATACTTAAAGAATTTCTTGGGATTTTTTTTGCTCTCCTCCGCTATGTGTCTTTCATGTTCTATCTTAGCTGTCCTAATTGCACCCTTACATTTCCTGTTGCATTCTTTATAAAGTCTGAATGCTGAGGATGATCCCTCAGCCTTGTATTTTTTGAAGGCCTTCTCCTTTGCTTTTATATGAATTTTTACATTGGAGTTAAGCCATCCAGGACATTTGTTGGCTCTTTTAAAATTATTACCCAATGGGATACATTGGCTAATGCCCTTATTTAATATGCTCTTAAAGCAAACCCATCTCTCCTCCGTATTCTTTATTCCTAATATTTTATCCCAATTTATGCCTTTTAGCAAGGTTTGTAGTTTAGGGAAGTTGGCTCTTTTGAAATTCAGTGTCTTTGTATTCCCTTCATGTTTCCTATTTGTACGATTTATACTGAAACTAATTGACCTGTGATCGCTGTTACCTAAATTGCCCCGTATTTCCACACCCGTGATCAGGTCTGTATTGTTGGTAATCAGTAGATCCAGTAATATTTTATTTCTAGTTGGTGCGTCTACCATCTGACCCATAAAATTGTCCTGCAAGACATTAAGGAACTGGTGAGCCTTAAATGAATGCGCGGTTCCCTCCGCCCAGTCTATGTCTGGATAATTAAAATCCCCCATTATGATAACACTTCCCATCCTTGCTGCTAATCCAATTTGTGATATGAGATCCGTCTCCACTTCCTCCCTCAGGTTAGGGGGCCTATAGCATACTCCCAGTATTATTTTCCCCTTAGCGTCATCCCTTTGGAGCTCTACCCATAAAGATTCCACCTCCTCCCTAGCCCCCTCAGTGATGTCATCTCTCACATTCACTTGTACATTATTCTTGATATATAGGCATACCCCTCCCCCTTTTTTACCCTCTCTATCCTTGCGGTATAGGGTATACCCTTGAATGTTTGCCAGCCAATCATGAGAGCTGTTGAACCAGGTCTCTGAAATTCCCACAAAATCCAAATCCTCCTTGTACAACCGTATCTCTAGTTCACCCATCTTGTCCGCCATGCTCCTGGCATTGGTGAACATGCCACATAGTTTAGACCGGTCGCATATTGTCCTTGTATTGGGTGTTTCGAGATTGCAACTAGGACTTGCTACTATACTCACCTTGTGTTTTTGTGCTTTGGTTAACCTACCACTAATGCCCCCAATACTACCCTCTGGAATATCTTCCGTGCTGGCTATCTCTGCCTCTGGACCCTCCCCCCATCGCCTAGTTTAAAAACACCTCTAACTTTTTGGCCAACTTTATTCCCAGCAGATCTGCACCCTCCTCATTTAGGTGCAGTCCGTCCCTTCTATAGTACCGGTTACCGACTGAGAAGTCGGCCCAGTCCTCCAGGAACCCAAACCCCTCCTTACTACACCAGCTCTTCAGCCACTTGTTTACTTCCCTAATCTCCCTCTGCCTTTCTGGTGTGGCTCGATGTACCGGTAGTATTCCTGAGAATACTACCTTGGAGGTCCTTTTCCTCAATTTAGCTCCTAAGTCCCTAAAATCGTTCTTTAGGACACTCCATCTGCCTCTGACTTTGTCATTGGTGCCAACGTGCACCATGACAGCCGGGTCTTCCCCAGCCCCTCCCAGTAATCTGTCCACAAGATCCGTGATTTTCAAATTCTCAGATTTTCGTCCTTTCGAATTTTTGGATTTTGTATCTTTATTTTTGGATTTTCGAGTTTCCGAATTTTTGGATTTTCGAATTTCCGAATTTTTGGATTTTCGAATTTTCAAATTTTTGGATTTTGCGAATTATCGAAATAACAAATGGCGCATCTAAATGAATGGAGCATAACAAATTCAAATTTTTACGAATCTACGAATTGGCACCTTGTCCCCATAACGAATGACCCGAAAAACAAAAAAAAAAAAACAAATGAAATAAAAAATAACACATTTTTTCAGCAGTGCACACGTGTAAAGAATATGCTGCAGCCCTTTCCATCCTTCTGGCGGGTGATTTTCTTTAAGCCGCGTACACACGAGCGGAATGTCCGACAGCAAACGTCCGACAGAAGCTTTTTATCGTATATTCCGATCGTGTGTAGGCCTTATCAGACTTTTTGCGTTGAAAATTCTGACTGACCTAGAAATGGAACATGTTCTAAATATTTCTCTCGTCTGTATGCTGTTCCGACGGACCAAAAATGACGCATGCTCTGAGGCGAGTACAAGACGAAAGTTATTGGCTACTGGCTATTAAACTTCCTTTTTCTAGTCCCGTCGTACGTGTTGTATGTCACCGCGTTCTGGGCGGTCGGACTTTGGTCTGACTTTGGGTTGACCGTGTGTAGGCAAGACCGCTTGAATGGAATTCCCTCGGAGTTCCATCTGAGAAACCTTCGGAGTTTATTCTGACAGCTAAACCGGTGGTGTGTACGCGGCATTAGGGGCTCAAACACACTGCAGCTCAAACATAAAAAAGCTGCTTTTTACAGGAGTTTTGAGCTTTTATTTCTGCCTGTAAAAGCTTGAAGAAGTTTGTTCTTTTTTGTGATCTTTCTCATAATTTTTATCGAGCTCTTTCGAACTTTTTTGAGCATAAGCGTTTTTTTGTTTTTTTTCACAAACCCTCCTAGATAGTATTTTCTTAACCACTCTATAAACAAAACAAAAAGCTGGAACAAACGTTTTCATGCTTTTTTGAGCTCTGTGGGGCACGAGCTCCACTCAAAAACCCGAGTTTGGTGGTGGGTTTTTTTCTGCCTACCTGCCTCTGTATATCCCTGAAAATGCCAGAAATAGCCATCGTGTGTATGGATACATTGGATAACATGGAGGGGAGTTTCAGAGGCAGAAAAAAATAAGAGCTCAAAAGCCCTTTAACCACTTCACATCCACACTATGGCTGAATGACGGCTACAGCATGGCCTCCCCTGTGCACGCGCCCTACAGGGCGCGTGCCGAGCGTACTGTGATCACTGAGTCACTGAGACACGGCTGATCACCGATCCGAGTAAGGGGCCGGTCTTGGCCCTTTACCATGTGATCAGCTGTCAGCCAATGACAGCTGATCCCATGATGTAAACAAAAGATCGGTAATCGTTTTTTTTTTCTACTCACGCTGATAGCGTGAGTAGAAAAAAAAGCCGATCACCGGCTTGGATGTGAGGGACATCGGTCCCCAAGTGGAAGAGGCACATCTGCCTCATCAGTGCCACCTAATAGTGCCATCTAACAGTGCCCACAGTGCCACCTATCAATGCCCACAAGTGCCACCTACCAATGCCCACCTGTAGTGCCAATCAGTGCCAACTAGCAGTGCTGCCCATCACTGCCACCCATCAGTGCCCATCACTACCGCCTCATCAGCGTACATCAATGAAGGGGAAAAATGACCTGTTTTATATTTTTTATAACAAAATATAAAAAAATAAAAAATAAAAAAATTCAGGTTTTTACATTTTTTTAACAAAAAGTAAAAACTGCAGAGGTGATCAAATACCACTAAAAGAACGCTCTATTTGTGGTGAAAAAATGATAAAAAGTTCATTTGGGTACAATGTTGTATGACGGCGCAATTGTCATTCAAAGTGCATCAGCGCTGAAAGCTGAAAATTGGTCTGGATATGAGGGGGGTTTAAGTGCCCTGTAAGCAAATGGTTAATAGCTGCTTATTTGAGCCTCTTTTGAGCTTCTTTGAGCTTCTTTGAGCTTCTTTGAGATGCAGTGTGCATGAGCCCTCCATGTATTCCTCAATTTGGCTTTTAGGCCCCATGTACACGGGACGCTGTTAAACGCACGTTCAGAGGCAGTTGGACGCTTTTTTCCACTGCCTCTGAACTCATTCAATGTTATCCTATGTGACCATGTACACAGTGTCCTTTATTGCCATTTTTTGCAGTTACGTTTAACAGCGTTTCTTTGGAAGCAAAAAAATGGGTTCAGACGCAGAAGATTTCCATGTTTCAGATGCCAAACGCGGCTAAACGCGGGTACCCACGTTTAACCGCATTTTCGTTTATAAGCGCTTTTAAAGGTGCCCTATATTTTAGACCTGAAAAGACAAAAATATGATGGAAACAATGAAAAAACATAAAAAATATAGTTACAAAATGTTTTAATTACTTGCGATGATTAAGCACTAACTATAGTGTGAAACGCGTCAGCTTTCCTGTACTTCTTGCTGTGGCATGTACTTTTGTTGTTTTTATCAATAAAGGCAATTATCATTTTGAGTGCGGCTGTCCAGGACTTTTCTCACATTCATCATCATACTTGCGATGATTCATAGACCATATATAGCCATATATAGTCCATATATAGACCATATATAGCCATATATAGTCTATATATAGCCTTATATAGACCATATATAGTCCATATATAGCCATATATAGTCCATATATAGATCATATATAGCCAGCTATAGTCCATATATAGACCACATATAGTCCATATATAGCCATATATAGTCCATATATATCATATATAGCCAGATATAGTCCATATATAGATCATATAAAGACCAGATATAGTCCATATATAGACCATATATAATCCATATATAGCCATATACAGTCCATATATAGATCATATATAGCCATACATAGCCATATATAGTCCATATATAGATCATATATAGCCATACATAGTCCGTATATAGCCATATATAGTCCGTATATAGCCATATATAGTACATATATAGCCATATATAGTCCATACATAGACCATATATAGTCCATACATAGACCATATATAGTCCATATATAGCCATATATAGACCATATATAATCCATATATAGCCATATATAGTCCATATATAGCCATATATAGTCCATATATAGTCCATATATAGATCATATATAGCCGTATATAGTCCATATATAGCCATATATAGTCCATATATAGCCCATATATAGTCCATATTAGGGATGAGCTTCGAGTTCGAGTCAAACTCATGTTTGACTCGAACATCGGCTGTTCACCAGTTCGCTGAACAGCGAACAATTTGGGGTGTTTGCGGCAAATTTGAAAGCCGCGGAACACCCTTTAAAAGTCTATGGGAGAAATCAAAAGTGCTAATTTTAAAGGCTTATATATGCAAGTTATTGTCATAAAAAGTGTTTGGGGACCTGGGTCCTGCCCCAGGGGACATGGATCAATGCAAAAAAAAGTTTTAAAAATGGCCGTTTTTTTCGGGAGCAGTGATTTTAATAATGCTTAAAGTCAAACAATAAAATATTGTCCATATATAGCCATATATAGTTTGAGCATATATTATCACTAGAGGAGATGAGAGATGAGGGCGTTACCTGAAGAAGGAGGCCACGCCTCCGAAACATGTTGTCCCAGCAATTGCATAAAGCTTACGAGAGGAGTCAGCTGCATCACTGTGCATCCCCTCCCCGGCCACGAGTGACGTCACGCAGCGCCGGCTGGTCCATGCGAGTGCTCTGGGCGGTGTGTGTTACAAGGAAGCAGGCGGTCTGTACTTACTGGAATACTTTACCACACTGCTAGTTGATGTGAGCTAACTGATCCCTACAGACCAGGAGAGGAGGCTATTATGGAGCTGTTTATGCCATTTAACGCTGGATGTTTGTGAGTGCAACCCTCGTTTTTTATCCACTTATCTTCATCTATTAAATGATAACACACTAGGGCTGGCGTGCGCTCTCTCTTGTCTTTATATATTTTCAGAATCATGTCTACCACCCAGTGGACTTTTGGGAGAGCTGCAACACCTTGAGCGAGGAATATACATACAGACTGTTTACTGTTGGAATAGATATAGTGGAGACAGCGCTAAACTTGGTTTGTTGTGTGTGTTTGGACCGGATATATACAGCACAGTGATGACCTCACTTACTGCACCGGATATATATACAGCACAGTGATGACCTCACTTACTGCACCAGATATATATACAGCACAGTGATGATCTCACTTACTGCACCGGATATATACAGCACAGTGATGACCTCACTTACTGCACCGGATATATATACAGCACAGTGATGACCTCACTTACTGCACCGGATATATATACAGCACAGTGATTACCTCACTTACTGCTCCAGATATATATACAGCACAGTGATGACCTCACTTACTGCACCGGATATATATACAGCACAGTGATGACCTCACTTACTGCACCGGATATATATACAGCACAGTGATGACCTCACTTACTGCACCGGATATATACAGCACAGTGATGACCTCACTTACTGCACCGGATATATATACAGCACAGTGATGACCTCACTTACTGCACCGGATATATATACAGCACAGTGATGATCTCACTGACACTTTTACACAAGAAATGTGCACACACGTCTGTCACTAATGTCCTTTATTTCAACTGATTTTCTGCACATGCCCAGTGCTGTCTTTTCTGTGGTGTTCCTGTGAAACTTTCTATCTGCAACTCTGTATCTGACTATCTGTCATCAACCCAACCTACCTTGACTACTCCTGATATCCTCCTCAACCAACCCTGGCTTGCAATGCAGTTGGACTATAGTTCTACCTGCTCTTTCTGTTCCTGATCTGATTATACATTACTGACTCTGGCCTGACCTCCGACTACGCCTAAGTCAATGTGATTATTCGTCAGTTAAGGGTCCAGCTTGTCTGACTTCACTAACCATCTGCTACCTAGACAGTCTCTGCTGATCATCTGCCTGATGCCCGGCCAGTCTCTGCTGATCATCTGCCTGCTGCCCGGCCAGTCTCTGCTGATCATCTGCCCCCTAACACTCCCAGTCTCTGCTGATCATCTGCCTGCTGCCCTGCCAGTCTCTGCTGATTGTCTGCCTGCTGCCCTGCCAATATCTTCTAACATTCACTTGACTCCCCATACCAGCTGCTGACAAGAACTATGAGGCACTTGTGCCACTCTGTGCCCTTCTACCACCTGTTCACTTTACCAGGGGCCCAGAGGTCTTATTACAGCATAAGAGAATTGTGTTGATGTATTTATGTTTTGTAGGGATTGTATAATATATATTTTCACAGTAGACTATTAAACCTTTATTTAGGTTTTTCTGATAGCACCATAGGGGAATATTCTTTATTCAGGGAAAATACATCGCCACCCTATAATAGGAAGTGACTGAACAGGAGGTTTAGGAGGGTGTCTATGGGAATGTCTGACCATTCTTCCAGAAGTGCATTTGTGAGGTCAGGAACTGATGTTGGATGAGAAGGCCTGGCTCGCAGTCTCCGCTCTAAGTCATCCCAAAGGTGTTCTATCAGGTTGAGGTCAGGACTCTGTGCAGGCCAATTAAGTTCCTCCACCCAAAACTCACTCACCCATGTTTTTATGGACCTTGTTAGTGCACTGGTGTGCAGTCTTGTTGGAACAGGAAGGGGGCATCCCCAAACTCTTCTCATGAACTTGGGAGCATGAAATTGTCAAAAATGTCTTGATATGCTGACACTTTAAGAGTTCCCTTCACTGGAACTAAGGGGCCAAGCCCAACCCCAACCCCTGAAAAACAACCCCACCCCATAATCCCCCCCACCAAATGATTTAGAGGGGTGGTCCAATACTTTTTGCAATATAGCATGGATGAGCGAGTTTGGGGTGAAGGAACTTGACTGGCCTGCACAGAGTCCTGACCTCAACCAGATAGAACACCTTTGCGATGACTTAAAGCAGAGACTGCAGGCCGGGCCTTCTCGTCCAACATCAGTGCCTGACCTCACAAATGCGCTTTTGAAGAAATGGTCAAACATTCCCATAGACACCCTCCTAAACCTTGTGGACGCCTTCCCTGAAGAGTTGAAGCCAATATGGAACCCTACGGTCTAAGACTGGGATGCCAGTAAAATTCATGTGTGTGTAAAGGCAGGCGTCCCAATACTTTTGGCAATATAGTATATATATATATATATATTCTCTCTGTTGGATAACCCCAAGTAAGAGTAAATGACTGGAATGGAGCTCATAGAAAGCGGGGGTTCTAATCCTTCCCCATTACATCAAAAAAAAAAAATATTTTTGCTGAACAAACACTTTTATTGCAAAGTGCAGATTTATAAAATATAGAGATGATTTGTGAAATGATAATTATCATATTAAATCTTCAATGACATTTTAGTGATTGAGGTTACATCTGCTTTATTCTTTCTTCACCACCCCTCCCCCACACAAACTTTCTTTTCACTCCTCTCTCTCTCTCTCTCTCTCTCTCTCTCTCTCTCTCTCTCTCTCTCTTCCTCTCTCCTCTCTCTCTCTCTCTCTTCCTCTCTCTCTCTCTCTCTCTCTCTCTCTCTCTCCCTCTCTCTCTCTCTCTCTCTCTCTCTCTCTCTCTCTCTCTCTCTCTCTCCCTCTCTCTCTCTCTCTCTCTCCCTCCCTCCCTCTCTCTCTCCCTCTCTCTCCCTCTCTCTCTCCCTCTCTCTCCCTCTCTCTCTCTCTCCTCTCTCTCTCTTTTCTCTCTAAGGCCCCTTTCACACTGGGGCGGTGGGGGCGTCGGCGGTACAACAGCGCTATTTTTAACGCTGCTGTACCGTCGTTCTTGCAGCGGTATTCGGCCGCTAGCGGTGCGGTTTTACCCCCCGCTGGCGGCCGAAAAAGGGTTAAAATCCCTCGTACAGCGCGGCTATGGCCGCGGTATTGCCGCGGTATAGCCGCGCTGTCCCATTGATTTCAATGGGCAGGAGCGGGGAAGGAACGGTGAATACACCGCTCCTTCCCCGCTCCAAAAAAGCGGTTTGCAGGACTTTTTTCACCGCCCTGCCTGCGCACCGCTTCAGTGTGAAAGCCTTCGGGAGTCACACTGAACAAACAGCGGAGGCTGTTTAGGGGCGGTTTTCAGGCGGTATTTTTAGCGAAATAACGCCTGCAAACCGCCCCAGTGTGAAAGGGGCCTTACTATTAATAAGTTCTTCTTTTTCCGTGTTTTCTCCTCTCCGGCTCTCCTTTTCATTCTCACCATATCATTGTTTGTGATAAGCTGAACAATGAACAATCATTTTTATCCAATAGAAATGAAGGACCCTGGTGCAAAATAAAGTCAAATTCCACCAAATTCATCTTTTTCTTTCTTATGGCCAAAAAATCAATTTGGAATAAAAGATTGTTTGAAATGACCAAGTCAGGGGCGTAACTAAAACCTTCAGGGCCCCGATGCAAGAAATCATGAAGGGCCCCCCTGACCCCTGGACAGCGCTTTTCCTAGGGGGATGACTGATAAGAGGAGGAGCCGCGAGAGCCGCCGAGGGACCCCAGAAGTCGGTGTTCGGGGCCACTCTGTGCAAAACTAACTGCACAATGAAGGTGTGACATGTTTGTTATTTAAAAAAAAAAACCTTTACAATCACTTTAAGGGGTTAAAACAGGTGGTCAGGAAGCAACATATTGCCTCTTTACTGGCTGTCAAATGCCTCTGAAAAGTGATCTGAGCATGGATCGCTTTTCAGAGGAACAGCATTTTGTTGCTGGTACTTTGAACGAGCAAGAAAAAAAAATCAGTCCTGATTGTACACACATAGTGTGTCAGGATTAAACGTGCATACATAAAATGTGCATACATACATCTAAACAGTGGCGGCTGGTGCTCAAAATTTTTTTGGGGGCGCAAACTTTTTTTGAAAAAAAATCATCAAATGCAGCCACTGTGCCCATCAATTGCAGTCACTGTGCCCATCAATTGCAGCCACTGTGCCCATCAATTGCAGCCACTGTGCCCATCAATTGCAGCCACTGTGCCCATCAATTGCAGTCACTGTGCCCATCAATTGCAGTCACTGTGCCATCAATTGTAGCCACTGTGCCATCAATTGCAGTCACTGTGCCATCAATTGTAGCCACTGTGCCATCAATTGCAGCCACTGTGCCCATCAATTGCAGCCACTGTGCCATCAATTGTAGCCACTGTGCCATCAATTGCAGCCACTGTGCCCATCAATTGCAGCCACTGTGCCATCAATTGTAGCCACTGTGCCATCAATTGTAGCCACTGTGCCATCAATTGTAGCCACTGTGCCATCAATTGCAGCCACTGTGCCCATCAATTGTAGCCACTGTGCCATCAATTGCAGTCACTGTGCCCATCAATTGCAGTCACTGTGCCCATCAATTGCAGTCACTGTGCCCATCAATTGTAGCCACTGTGCCCATCAATTGCAGCCACTGTGCCATCAATTGTAGCCACTGTGCCATCAATTGCAGTCACTGTGCCCATCAATTGTAGCCACTGTGCCATCAATTGTAGCCACTGTGCCATCAATTGTAGCCACTGTGCCATCAATTGCAGTCACTGTGCCATCAATTGCAGCCACTGTGCCCATCAATTGCAGCCACTGTGCCATCAATTGTAGCCACTGTGCCATCAATTGCAGCCACTGTGCCCATCAATTGTAGCCACTGTGCCATCAATTGCAGTCACTGTGCCCATCAATTGCAGTCACTGTGCCCATCAATTGCAGTCACTGTGCCATCAATTGCAGTCACTGTGCCCATCAATTGCAGTCACTGTGCCCATCAATTGCAGTCACTGTGCCCATCAATTGCAGTCACTGTGCCCATCAATTGTAGCCACTGTGCCATCAATTGCAGTCACTGTGCCATCAATTGTAGCCACTGTGCCATCAATTGCAGTCACTGTGCCATCAATTGTAGCCACTGTGCCATCAATTGCAGTCACTGTGCCCATCAATTGCAGTCACTGTGCCCATCAATTGCAGCCACTGTGCCCATCAATTGCAGCCACTGTGCCACTTAAATGCTGCCAGTGTGCCATCAAACGCAGCCACTGTGCCAAACGCTGCCAGTGTGCCCATCAAACGCTGCCAGTGTGCCCATCAAATGCTGCCACTGTGCCATCAAACGCAGTCACTGTGCCCATCAAACGCTGCCAGTGTGCCCATCAAATGCTGCCAGTGTGCCCATCAAATGCTGCCACTGTGCCATCAAACGCAGTCACTGTGCCCATTAAATGCTGCCAGTGTTCCATCAAACGCAGTCACTGTGCCAAACGCAGCCACTGTGCCCTTGAATGCCCCCAGTGTGACCCCCGACCGCTCATCGGCACTTACCCTGTCTTGGTGGGGCAGCGGGTGACTGCGACGAGTGGGGTCCTCCATGCGTCTCCTGCTGTCCTCATCTCCTGTCCTCTCCTCCTGATAGGTGTCCAATAGCGGTGCCTGTCGTTTCAGCCAATCAGGTGATGGGTAACAGACCCGAGCACCTGATTGGTGGAGAGGCAGTTTAGTGTTAGGAAAGCGAATAGTCATTTGCTTTTCTAACACAGCTGAGTGGCCTGTGAGGTCACCTTTTTTGATGCCTATTAGAGCCTATGGCTCCAATCCAGTGCTTCAAAAACACCCCCCGCCGCTGTAATTCAGGTTCCCTGCGCCCAAAAGGGGGCTGGGCGCCTGAATAGGGGGTGGCAGCGGCGGCCATAGATAGATTCATGCAATGCATGAATGGCTGGAAAGAGAGGGCAGGGCCCATGCGCCCTTAATGCATGGGCCACCACTGCATCTAAACACACACACACATACACATAGATAAACACACACATAATAAACACACACATAATATACACACACATATACTGTATATACACACACAAACACATATACATATATAAATACACACATAAACACATGCAAACACATACATGAACACACATAAGAACACACACATACACACATGAACACACATAAGAACACACACATACACATATACATACATGAACACACATAAGAACACACACATACACATATACATACATGAACACACATATAAACACACACATACACATATACATACATGAACACACATATAAACACACACATACACATATACATACATGAACACACATATAAACACACACATACACATATACATACATGAACACACATATAAACACACACATACACATATACATACATGAACACACATATAAACACACACATACACATATACATACATGAACACACATATAAACACACACATACACATATACATACATGAACACACATATAAACACACACATACACATATACATACATGAACACACATATAAACACACACATACACATATACATACATGAACACACATATAAACACACACATACACATATACATACATGAACACACATATAAACACACACATACACATATACATACATGAACACACATATAAACACACACATACACATATACATACATGAACACACATATAAACACACACATATACAGAAAGCCTTTTAAAAAACGGCAGTGCTTTACCTTCCCTCTTCCTGCCGGGTACTGCACTGTAGGGGGAGACAAAGAGCACAGCACACACTGCTTTCACTGATCGGTGTGACGAGCTCCCTGCACATTGCCATTACAGTTCGGCCAACGATGGGGAGATCGATCTCAGCCGCTCCTCCTATCAAGATCAACAGGAGGGCCCTCAAGGGCCCCCTGCAGCATGGGGCCCAGTCGCCATGGCGACCTCAGCGACCCCTATACTTCCGCCACTGGACCAAGTCTATCGATCGTTTATCATGACATGTAAATGTATGGCCGGCATTAAATCCGTACATCTTATCAATACATTCATAGATACACTGACAACATCGCTAATAGCATTGCTTGAGCTTCAAATGCTGCATTTTATAAATTATTATAAAATATATATAAAAAAATATATATATATTTACATCTTACAAACTTTAAGACATAAAAAGAAGTTTGTTTGCTGTATTCACATAGGAAGAGATGGAGCGCTTTACCTCTCCGGCAGTTCTCTGTTCCTGACTGCAGGGGGCAGTGTGATGCTCCATTTAGCTCATCATACACAGCTTGGTTTTTTTTTGTATTTGTACAAACTTTATTTGAAGCGTAATAAAGTACACTTAATACAGTTTGCTGTACAGCAGCCATGCCGATCTGTACTGCCTGCTGCAATAAAATGTATCATGTCAGCGTTTTATGCTGTAGCACGGCTCCGGTCTACGTTGCAGCGTGAATGGGACATGCAGGAAACATTGGTATTGCTGTCTGCGCCCCCATTAGGGAGATTTACCCCCCTCTATTTCTCCTGTTTATTATTAACATTGAATGTGAATGTAAAAGAAAATCTAAAATGTTGGGTTGTCCCCAGAAAAGTAAGAGGGGGGTAAATCTTCCAATAGGGACACTAGTTCCGGTGACCTGGGGGGTCCCCAAGGAAGTCCCTCAATTTACAGAGATTTCCTCTCACTTCCTGCTTGGCTTTGGGACAGGAAGTGAAGGGAAATCTCGGCAATGGAAGACAGATGGTGAAAAATAAATCAGACAGGGGTCCTAACCCTCCGTTACACCCCTTTGGCACTGGGGTGCTTTTTAGGCCCCTGTAAATCCCGAGTTCTTTCATACCGGGGGCGGGGCACTTGGAGGACAGGAAAAAAAAGTCCTGCAAGCAGCATCTTTGTTGTATAGACCACGCCCAAAACGCCCCGCCCATTGAAAGGAATGGGCAGCGCCCCTGAAGAGCCTGCAAAGCACTTCGGCAGCCTCAACACGGGCGCTTCGAACCTTTTATTTGGCCGCTAGCGAGGGGGTAAAAGTGCCCCGCTAGCCTCCAAAAAGCGGCGCTACAACAGCGCTAAAGCGGCACTTTACCGATAACGCCGGCTCCGCCCCGGTGTGAAAGTCGCCTAATGCCCCGTACACACGATCGCACATTCCCACCACACAATCCATGGCTCACACTTGTCTTCTCTACACGCGGGTCACACAAATCTTGGCGGAAATTCCCATCGCCAAGAACGCGGGATGACGTACAAGACGTACGACCAGAAAAATGAAGATCAATAGCCAAGTGCGGCTCTTCTGCTTGATTCCGAGCATGCGCGGCACTTTGTGCGTCGGAATTGTGTACACACCATCGGAATTTACCACAACGGATTTTGTTGTCGGAGAATTTGAGATCCAGAATTTCCGACAACAAGCTCCCATCGAAGGTTTTCTGTGGGGAAATCGGAGCGTGTGTCCGGGGCATTAGTCTATCCTATATATATTCTACCTGGAGTTCTACTTTAATCTTTGAAGATAAAATCTAGAAGCTGATTGGTTACTTTGCACAGGACAGACAGACAGACAAATACTTTCATGACTTGCAGATTTAGCAGCTGTTTTACCTGTCAGAATGATTTGTATTTGTCCATCCAGCTCTGAGTTTTTCCCAGCTCTGCCCCACAGCCCAGTCCTGTGTACAATGTTAGGAGAGCCAGTCGTTGTCTCCTGCAGTCTCCCCTTCATATACAGGTCTCCTCCCCACCCCCACCCAGTGTCTGCAAAATAGAAGGAAGCAGCAAACTGGCTCATCGTTCTGTCAGATCCTTACACTGCAACACAAGCAACTGCTTCTTCTCCCTCTCCCAGTCTGAGCTCTGCTGTACAGGGACTGCAAAAAGGCAGAGACCAAGTAAAAATAGGGCCCTTTCATTAGAATCAATAGATTTCATGATATATTAATGATTACAGACTTCCAGGATTTTCTGCCTTTTATATCTGTTGAAGTTTCACCTTAAAGTTTATCTAAAGGTAAAACCTTTTATTGTGTTTGTTTTGTGTAAAGTGGAGAGGGATTAGAACCCCTGGAAGGTTTTTATTGCTCTCTGTGTCCTGTTTACCGTCATCACCAAAAAGTGAAAGAAAATCCCACGTTTTGTATTTTTCCTCAAACAGAGGGGGATCTACCTAGGGGGACGCTAGTTCTAGTGACCCCGGTGACAACCAGCCATTGCCTTACTTTGTTTGGAGGGATTTCCTCTCATTTCCTGTTTTTGGGGACAGGAAGTGAAGGGAAATCTCCCAAATCAGACACATAAGGTCCAAGTCCATAAAGACATGGATGAGAGCGTTTGGGGTGTAAAACCTTGAATGGCCTGCACAGAGTCCTGACCTCAACCTTTAGATAAAAAACCTTTGGGATGAATTAGAGAGGAGACTGCGAGCCGGGCCTTCTCATCCAACATCAGTGCCGGACCTCACAAATGTGCTTCTGGAAAAATAGTCAAACATTCCCATAGACACCCTCCTAAACCTTGTGGACGGCCTTCCCATAGACACCCTCCTAAACCTTGTGGACGGCCTTCCCATAGACACCCTCCTAAACCTTGTGGACGGCCTTCCCATAGACACCCTCCTAAACCTTGTGGACGGCCTTCCCATAGACACCCTCCTAAACCTTGTGGACGGCCTTCCCATAGACACCCTCCTAAACCTTGTAGACGGCCTTCCCATAGACACCCTTCTAAACCTTGTGGACGGCCTTCCCATAGACACCCTCCTAAACCTTGTGGACGGCCTTCTCATAGACACCCTCCTAAACCTTGTGGACGGCCTTCCCATAGACACCCTCCTAAACCTTGTGGACGGCCTTCCCATAGACACCCTCCTAAACCTTGTGGACGGCCTTCCCATAGACACCCTCCTAAACCTTGTGGACGGCCTTCCCATAGACACCCTCCTAAACCTTGTGGACGGCCTTCCCATAGACACCCTCCTAAACCTTGTGGACGGCCTTCCTATAGACACTCTCCTAAACCTTGTGGACGGTCTTCTCATAGACACCCTCCTAAACCTTGTGGACGGTCTTCTCATAGACACCCTCCTAAACCTTGTGGATGGCCTTCCTATAGACACCCTCCTAAACCTTGTGGACGGCCTTCCCATAGACACCCTCCTAAACCTTGTGGACGGCCTTCCCATAGACACCCTCCTAAACCTTGTGGACGGTCTTCTCATAGACACCCTCCTAAACCTTGTGGACAGCCTTCCCATAGACACCCTCCTAAACCTTGTGGACGGCCTTCCCATAGACACCCTCCTAAACCTTGTGGACGGCCTTCCCATAGACACCCTCCTAAACCTTGTGGACGGCCTTCCCATAGACACCCTCCTAAACCTTGTGGACGGCCTTCCCATAGACACCCTCCTAAACCTTGTGGACGGCCTTCCCATAGACACCCTCCTAAACCTTGTGGATGGTCTTCCCATAGACACCCTCCTAAACCTTGTGGACGGCCTTCCCATAGACACCCTCCTAAACCTTGTGGATGGTCTTCCCATAGACACCCTCCTAAACCTTGTGGACGGCCTTCCCAGAAGAGGTGAAGATGTTATAGGTGTAAAGGGCGGAGCCAACTCAATATTGAACCCTCCGGACTAAGACTGGGATGTCATTAAAGGTCATGTGTGTGTAAAGGCAGGCGTCCCAATACTTTTGGTAATATAGTGTGTACATGTATATATATATATAGTAGTAGGTTTCTTAATGAAATGTATGGCATATTAGCTGTTGATCCTGCCAATTCCTAATATAAAATGTCCCTTGTATATTTTGTATGGTGATAAGGCTTAGTAGAAGCTCTCCCGTCCAGCCGTGTATTGTCACCCATATCAGAGCTCTCATAGGTAGGTAGGTACACCTGTACCTACCAATGGACAGCCCCAGGACACACTGCATTGTCATTGTCACATAACTACCTTTCCTGCCCTAACTGACAAGGGATGTGCCTAATACAATGGAACAGAAGTCACACTGATATTCACATCCTCTCAAAGCTCTTCCCTAGTGGAGGAGAAAAGAGAGGAGAGAAAACATGTGATGGAGATAAAAAACTAAAAAACAGAGATTTCCATGTTTTTCAGGACACATTTGCCTTGTGTTAGGAAGACATTTGACGGCCATTTATTGCTTTACATGGACTTCACATCGGATTGAAGGACGACTTTTCAGCAGTAAAAACAAGAATAAAAAGTGGATGTTCTCTCTGTATACTGTGTTTGTTAGTCATTTAGTCCTGAAAATTGATGGATAGACTTTATAATAATATCTGCCCAGGAGGGGCTTCTGGGGGACATTTTTCTGTCACCAATTCAATACAAGGCAGGTTTACCATCCCCCCCCAGGACAATCTTCAGATCTCACTGATATCGCACTTTAATGGACAATTGTAAGTCATGGAACACTGGACCCATACAACATTTTTATTGTTTGTTTTTTTTTTAGACAGATAGAACTTTCTTTTGATTGGTTTTTTATTTTTTGCTAAACAAACGAAAAAAGATCATTTAAAAAAAAAACACCATTTTTCTTTGTTTCTATTAAACAATTCTGCAAATAAGTATTTTCTCTTCTTCACTGATGGGCACTGATGAAACAGCACTATTGGCACTGATGAAACGGCACTAATAGCACTGGTTGGCATCACTAATGGGCACTGTTTGGAATCACTGATTGGCATCACTGCTGGGCACTGGTTGGCATCACAGATGGACACTGATTGGCATCACAGATTGGAACTGGTTGGCATCACTGCTGGGCACTGGTTGGCATCACTGATGGGCACTGGTTGGCATCACTGCTGGGCACTGTTGGGCTGAACTCATAATCAGGGCACTAAGTAAGGAAATGCCGCTGATCGGCTCTCCTCACACGCTGTCAGTGTGAGGAGAGGAAAGCTGATAACTGGCATTTCCTTCTTTACATGTGATGAGCTGTGATTGGACACAGCTGATCACATGGGTAAGGAGCCTCATCATCGGCTCTCTACCAAGATGGGGGATGCACCGTGTCCCATATGACGTCATCCCAGAACAAGAGAGCCACCTTGTGTCCGTCATTTTACTATATGGGGGGCGGGGGGGGTCATCTTTGTAATCCAGAAGAGGCGGATATGTCGGTATTCTGATCTGCCTGGTTGCTCTGTACACTGAGATCTTCTCATCAGATCACTTTACAATTTTGGCATCAATAGAAAAGAATGAATTCCTAAGCAGTGCGAGTGACATCATTTCTGCCCGGCCAATCAGAATGTCTGCAGATGGAA
Source organism: Aquarana catesbeiana (assembly GCF_042186555.1). Taxonomy (NCBI): domain Eukaryota; kingdom Metazoa; phylum Chordata; class Amphibia; order Anura; family Ranidae; genus Aquarana; species Aquarana catesbeiana. The sequence goes on along the minus strand of NC_133326.1, from coordinate 743,195,813 downwards.
ACCCAGAGACGGGCTGAAGATGTCATTGGCTGTCAAAGTGTCTCTGAATCGGAGGGAATTATAGTTCCACGTATAACAAGCTGAAGTAAAAGTTATTTTCTTTCTTATAAGATAAGAGTTTTCCAATGAATAAAAGCCGACCATTGTAATCATCTCTCTCCCTGGTAAAGGAGAAATTCACCTTTGGGAAGATGTTACATGTTCCACTCATTATTAGGGTGTTACATGTAACATGTTCCCGTTCCTGCCGCCTCCCGCCGATCCCCTCCCTCCGTCGGTGACAATCACGGCTGATCACCATGGAAACAGGAAGAGACGTTTATTGGCTTTTCCTCACTCACATCTGACAGACGAGAGGAGAGGAGAGCCAATCAGCTGCTCCTCTGACTGGGGGGTTCTACACTGATTGGTTATCAGTACAGCCCCCCTAGAATGCCCACCCAGGACCACCAGGGATGCCACCAGGACAACTAGGGATGGCCACCACTGATGACCACCAGGTATGGCATCCCTGGTGGCCATGGGTGGCAATGTGTGCCCACCAGCAATACCTGCCAATGCCTCCAAATCAGTGATGCCAATCAGTGCCATCTATCAGTGTTAATCAGTGCCCATCAGTGCCCATCCATGCCCATCAGTGCCACCCATAAGTACCCATCAGTGCAGCCTTTCTTTGTCCATCTGTGCCACCTATGAGTGCCCATCATTACTGCATATCAATGCCACCTCATCCGTGCTCATCAGTGCCACCTTATCAGTGCCCAGCAGTGAAGAAGAAAACGTACTTATTTACAAAAAAATTTAACAAGAACAAAGAAAAACTTTTTTTTTCAAAATGTTCTTTTTTCTTATTTGTTTAGCAAAAATTAAAACCGGCAGAGGTGATGAAATCCCACCAAAAGAAAGATCTATTTGTGGGAACAAAATGATAACAATGTAGTTTGTGTACAGTGCAGCACGACCGCGCAATTGTCATTTATACAGCGACAGCGCTGAAAGCTGAGAATTGGCCTGGGCAGGAAGGGGGAAAGTGCCCCCCGGTATTGAAGGGGTTAAATTGTTTTCCTCAACACTCAACTGCCATTTCTTCTGGACAGATTGGAATGTTAAGATTCCATTCACATTCCACCAACTTTGGAGTGCGACTTTGATGTGATTTGATGTGATTTGATGTGACTTTGATGTGACTTTGATGTGATTTGATGTGATTTGATGTGACTTTGATGTGATTTGATGTGATTTGATGTGATTTGATGTGACTTTGATGTGACTTTGATGTGACTTTGATGGGACTTTGATGTGATTTGATGTGATTTGATGTGATTTGATGTGATTTGATGCGACTTTGATGTGATTTGATGTGACTTTGATGTGACTTTGATGTGATTTGATGTGACTTTGATGTGACTTTGATGTGATTTGATGTGATTTGATGCGACTTTGATGTGATTTGATGTGATTTGATGTGACTTTGATGTGATTTGATGTGATTTGATGTGATTTGATGTGATTTGATGCGACTTTGATGTGATTTGATGTGATTTGATGTGACTTTGATGTGATTTGATGTGATTTGATGTGACTTTGATGTGATTTGATGTGACTTTGATGTGATTTGATGTGATTTGATGTGACTTTGATGTGACTTTGATGTGACTTTGATGTGATTTGATGTGATTTGATGTGACTTTGATGTGATTTGATGTGATTTGATGTGATTTGATGTGACTTTGATGTGATTTGATGTGATTTGATGTGACTTTGATGTGACTTTGATGTGATTTGATGTGACTTTGATGTGATTTGATGTGATTTGATGTGATTTGATGCGACTTTGATGTGACTTTGATGTGACTTTGATGCGACTTTGATGTGATTTGATGTGACTTTGATGTGATTTGATGTGACTTTGATGTGACTTTGACGTGATTTGATGGGACTTTGATGTGATTTGATGTGACTTTGATGTGATTTGATGTGACTTTGATGTGACTTTGATGTGACTTTGATGTGATTTGATGTGATTTGATGTGACTTTGATGCGACTTTGATGTGATTTGATGTGACTTTGATGTGATTTGATGTGACTTTGATGTGACTTTGATGTGATTTGATGGGACTTTGATGTGATTTGATGTGACTTTGATGTGATTTGATGTGACTTTGATGTGACTTTGATGTGATTTGATGTGACTTTGATGTGATTTGATGTGACTTTGATGTGATTTGATGTGATTTGATGTGATTTGATGTGACTTTGATGTGATTTGATGTGACTTTGATGTGACTTTGATGTGACTTTGATGTGACTTTGATGCGACTTTGATGTGATTTGATGTGACTTTGATGTGATTTGATGTGACTTTGATGTGACTTTGATGTGATTTGATGGGACTTTGATGTGATTTGATGTGACTTTGATGTGATTTGATGTGACTTTGATGTGACTTTGATGTGATTTGATGTGACTTTGATGTGACTTTGATGTGACTTTGATGTGATTTGATGTGACTTTGATGTGACTTTGATGTGATTTGATGTGACTTTGATGTGACTTTGATGTGACTTTGATGTGATTTGATGTGATTTGATGTGACTTTGATGTGATTTGATGGGACTTTGATGTGACTTTGATGTGACTTTGATGTGATTTGATGGGACTTTGATGTGACTTTGATGTGATTTGATGTGATTTGATGGGACTTTGATGTGACTTTGATGTGACTTTGATGTGACTTTGATGTGACTTTGATGTGATTTGATGTGATTTGATGGGACTTTGATGTGACTTTGATGTGACTTTGATGTGACTTTGATGTGATTTGATGGGACTTTGATGTGACTTTGATGTGACTTTGATGTGACTTTGATGTGACTTTGATGTGATTTGATGTGATTTGATGTGACTTTGATGTGATTTGATGTGACTTTGATGTGATTTGATGTGACTTTGATGTGACTTTGATGTGATTTGATGTGATTTGATGTGACTTTGATGTGATTTGATGTGACTTTGATATGATTTGATGTGACTTTGATGTGATTTGATGTGACTTTGATGTGATTTGATGTGACTTTGATGTGACTTTGATGTGACTTTGATGTGATTTGATGTGACTTTGATGTGATTTGATGGGACTTTGATGTGATTTGATGTGACTTTGATGTGATTTGATGTGATTTGATGTGACTTTGATGTGATTTGATGTGATTTGATGTGATTTGATGTGACTTTGATGTGATTTGATGTGACTTTGATGTGACTTTGATGTGATTTGATGTGACTTTGATGTGACTTTGATGTGACTTTGATGTGATTTGATGTGACTTTGATGTGACTTTGATGTGATTTGATGTGACTTTGATGTGACTTTGATGTGACTTTGATGTGATTTGATGTGATTTGATGTGACTTTGATGTGATTTGATGGGACTTTGATGTGACTTTGATGTGACTTTGATGTGATTTGATGGGACTTTGATGTGACTTTGATGTGATTTGATGGGACTTTGATGTGATTTGATGTGACTTTGATGTGACTTTGATGTGATTTGATGTGATTTGATGTGACTTTGATGTGATTTGATGTGACTTTGATGTGATTTGATGTGACTTTGATGTGACTTTGATATGATTTGATGTGACTTTGATGTGATTTGATGTGACTTTGATGTGATTTGATGTGACTTTGATGTGACTTTGATGTGACTTTGATGTGATTTGATGTGATTTGATGTGACTTTGATGTGATTTGATGTGATTTGATGGAATGGTAAAGCCCCTTTGGACGGGTGTGACTTGGATTTGGCTTTGATCGGTGATAATGGACGATTGTTGCTCTGTATAACATTCAGGGAAGACATTCATACAACTTTTCAGGGTAACATTGAAGTCTTTGGCCCTCAAGTGTCATAAAAGTCGGAGCAAAGTAGTGCAGGAACTCCTCTGAAGTCTCTACAAACTTGAAGTTGCACAGATATGATTGGTTATCATTGGAAAACAAAGTCACATGACAAGTCCCACAAGTGTGAATGGAGCCTAAAGGAATCCATAAAATATCAGCTCTACTTGTTGGATCAATAGGTGTAAATAAAGGAATAAAAGTCTGGAAGAAAAGGAATGCAGCCACCACATATACTGGAAGAATTGGGAAGCTGCAATACAAGAACTTTTTGTTTGGAGGTTGAATACGGCTTTAAGTTCAGATCTAGACTGTTATCTGAGGTTTACTTTGTGCTCCTGAGCCTGACAAAGAGTCCAGTGATTGGCCTCCTCCTCTAATATCTTATTATTCTACTTAAAGCCGACTTCTACCCAAAAGTGGAACTTCCCCTTTAAGCACCCCTCCCCCCTTACATGCCACATTCCGCATCTCATTTTTTTGGGGGGATGGGTGACTAGTTTTGAGTGGGACTTCCTGTCCCGACTACGGGTTGTCTAGGTGACTCCTCCCCTCCACCTAGGTGGACCCTCCCACTCTGTAATATTCTGGGACACGTCACAGGTCCAAGAGGATTGCCTGTCCACTCAGCGAGCACAGCGCGACTCGCGCATTCGCAGTGCACGACGCCCATCCGTGAAGCCGCAAGCTGTCATGGGCGGGTGCCCACACTTTCAATGGAGGCGCCACGGAAAGGAGGGGGAGGGGAGCGAGGCTCCATGGAAAGGAGGGGGAGGGGAGCGAGGCGCCACAGAAAGGAGGGGGAGGGGAGCGAGGCTCCATGGAAAGGAGGGGGAGGGGATCGAGGCGACACAGAAAGGAGGGGGAGGGGAGCGAGGCTCCATGGAAAGGAGGGGGAGGGGAGTGAGGCTCCATGGAAAGGAGGGGGAGGGGAGCGAGGCTCCATGCGGCCGCATCGCTGGACTGTGGGACAGGTGAGGGTTTGTTTAGTCAGAAGATACACTTTTTGTAGCGGATACAGGAACTTTTAATAAACGAAAAAAAAGCCTGGAACTCCACTTTAGGCTCGATTCACACCTATGCATGTTGCTTTTGAGCGTTTTTGGAGTTTTTTTTGTGATGCTTGCCATGTTTTTGAGCAGTGTTTTTGTAGCATTTTTACAGAGTTTTTGCAGCGTTTTTGTTTTTTTTTTATTTTTTTTTATTTTTTTTTAGACTGTATACAGTCTAAAAAAAATTAAAAATGAAACATAACCACCAAATGTCTAGTGGTACAATACAATGTTGAGTATGGCCAAATAGGAAATGGTATTATGGTTAGCACACACCATAGCAATAATACATGGCTTACCTCATATTGAAAGATTGAGAAAGTCTAACAGATGTATATCAGTCAATCTAAGATTATTATTACTATTATTACTATTGGTTAACAACAAGCTTACAAGGAACTTACATGATAATATGTTTGAGTGGACCCAGAAAGTCTGTTTAGAGTGTGTACCCACAAGGGGTGACAGACTTGAGAATTGCACAGTGATCCAATGAGAATATTTCTTAGTAACCTTACCAGCTAAGCTGTTTTACGCCTTTAAAGTAGTAAGTTCCTGAATGTCGAACAAGTTGTACATGTGAGAAATGTATAATCTACTTGCATTCTGAATTTTGTATATTTTGCAATTATACCAATAAAAATCTATTGTTTAAAAATAAATAAATAAAAATAAAAAAAAATGGCAAAAACGCTGTAAAAACGGTGCACTTGCGTTTTTGATGCTGGTCCATTGAATTCTATTACATGCAAAACGCTGCATTTTGCATGAAAAAAAGTCCCCGACCCTTTCCAAAAATGCAGAGATACAAAAATGCATTGATGTGAACATGTTCCATAGGAACCCATATTAAAAAATTCCAATGTATTTCTGCAAAATGCATCAAAAAACGGGCTGGTGTGAATGGAGCCTTAAACCTCATTGTGAAAACTGTAGAACTTTATATAAGAACCCTTAGTGCCGGTTCACACTACCGCGACTTGGGATCCGACTTGTCAGACCTCAAGTCGCCCCAAGTCGCTTGACATCTGAAAGTCCATGTAAGTGAATGAGAGCCGTCTATATGTACGCTACTGAAGTCGCTCCGACTTCAGAAAAGGTCCCTGTACTACTTCAAGGCGACTTGTAGGCGACTTGTACCCATTGATTTCAATGTAAGTCGCCTACAAGTCGGATCGTGATCTATACTGAAGCGACTTCACACGAAGAGAAGATTTTTTTTCAAGCAAACCCCTCCCTCCCCCAGAGCGGATTGTGGTTTGATTGGCCACTGGAAAGTCGCCTGTCCTGGAGGCGACTTGAAGTCGCCTTGTAAGTCGCCCCAAGTCGCCCCAAGTCGCGCTGTGGTGTCGCCCTCAGGTCGTGTCCAGGTCGCCTCGCAAAGTCGCGGCCAGAGTCGTGTTGCCCCTGTGTGAACCGACACTTAGGATGGATTCACACCTATGCAGTTTTAGTGCTTTTTGCATTTTGCAGATTTGCAATCCAGTCCATTTAACATGGTTTCCTATGGAACACGATCTGTAGTGGAAATTTGCAAATTGCAAAAAGCACAAAAAATGCATAGGTGTGAATCCAGCCTTAGGCTGGATTCACACCTATGCATGTTGCTTTTGAGCGTTTTTGGAGGTTTTTTTTTCATGCTTGCCACGTTTTTGAGCCGCGTTTTTGCCGCGATTTTGCCGCGATTTGCGTTTTGCGTTTTTTTTTTTTTTTTTTTTTTTTTACATTTTTTTTTTACAGTCTTTAAAAAAAAAAAAAAAAAAAAAAAAAAAAACGGCAAAAACGCACCAAAAACGCATCAAAAACGCTGCAAAAACGGTGCACTTGCGTTTTTGATGCTTGTCCATTGAATTCTATTACATGCAAAACGCTGCATTTTGCATGAAAAAAGTCCCTGACCCTTTCCAAAAATGCAGAGAAACAAAAATGCATTGATGTGAACATGTTCCATAGGAACCCATGTTAAAAAATTCCCGTGCATTTCTGCAAAATGCATCAAAAAACGGGCTGGTGTGAATGGGGCCTTAGGCCCCTTTCACACTGGGGCGGTAGGGGGCGTCCACGGTAAAACAGCGTTATTTTTAGCGCTGTTTTACCGCGGTATGCGGCCGCTAGCGGTGCAGTTTTAACCCCCCCGCTGGCGGCCGAAAAAGGGTTAAAACCCCTGGTATAGTGTGGCCACGGTATTGCCGTGGTATAGCCGCGCTGTCCCATTGATTTCAATGGGCAGGAGCGGTTTAGGAGCGGTGAATATACCGCTCCAAAGATGCGGCTTGCAGGAGAATTTTTCTTCTCCTGCCAGCGCACCGCTTCAGTGTGAAAGCCCTCGGGGTTTCACACTGAACAAACAGCGGAGGCTGTTTAGGGGCAGTTTGCAGGCGCTATTTTTAGCGCAATAACGTCTGCAAACCGCCCCAGTGTGAAAGGGGTCTTAATGACCATAATCAATGCTGCCTTTGTAGAAATGACTCCCAGACACCGGCTGTGACTGTGGGGATCATTACTGATACTCAGGGCCGGATTTGCCATAAGGCCACCGAGGCCAGGCCTCGGGGCGGCAGCGGTGCAGGGGCGGCGCCGCTCCTGCGGCGACTTCGCGGCCGCCCCCCCTATCAGGCTGCCTGTTAAAGTTGATTAAGGGCACCGGTGCCCTTAGATAAGATGGCCGCGAGCCGCCCTTTACTGCGCATGCGCAGTTCCGAAGCGGCTGGGCTCGGGAAAGCTCGTACGCGCTCGGGCGGGCGGCGCATGCGCAGTAGCGTGATTGCGCCGCCCGGCGCCATTTTTAAAAAGATTAAAAAGTAATGACAGCGGTGCGGCGGCGGGGGGAGAGAGATGACATCTCTCATTGCCAGCACCGCTGTTCCGCCCTCCTTCATCTGGTGGCAGACAGGCAGCATGGCAAGTGACATCAACATCTGGTGGCAGCATGGCAAGTGACATCCCCATCTGGTGGCAGCGTGGCAAGTGACATCTCCATCTGGTGGCAGCGTGGCAAGTGACATCAACATCTGGTGGCAGCATGGCAAGTGACATCCCCATCTGGTGGCAGCGTGGCAAGTGACATCAACATCTGGTGGCAGCATGGCAAGTGACATCCCCATCTGGTGGCAGCGTGGCAAGTGACATCAACATCTGGTGGCAGCGTGGCAAGTGACATCCCCATCTGGTGGCAGCGTGGCAAGTGACATCAACATCTGGTGGCAGCGTGGCAAGTGACATCCCCATCTGGTGGCAGCGTGGCAAGTGACATCCCCATCTGGTGGCAGTGTGGCAAGTGACATCCCCATCTGGTGGCAGCGTGGCAAGTGACATCCCCATCTGGTGGCAGCCAGGCAGTGTGGCAAGTGACATCCCCATCTGGTGGCAGCCAGGCAGTGTGGCAAGTGACATCTCCATCTGGTGGCAACGTGGCAAGTGACATCAACATCTGGTGGCAGCATGGCAAGTGACATCCCCATCTGGTGGCAGCGTGGCAAGTGACATCTCCATCTGGTGGCAGCGTGGCAAGTGACATCAACATCTGGTGGCAGCATGGCAAGTGACATCCCCATCTGGTGGCAGCGTGGCAAGTGACATCAACATCTGGTGGCAGCATGGCAAGTGACATCCCCATCTGGTGGCAGCGTGGCAAGTGACATCAACATCTGGTGGCAGCGTGGCAAGTGACATCCCCATCTGGTGGCAGCGTGGCAAGTGACATCAACATCTGGTGGCAGCGTGGCAAGTGACATCCCCATCTGGTGGCAGCGTGGCAAGTGACATCCCCATCTGGTGGCAGTGTGGCAAGTGACATCCCCATCTGGTGGCAGCGTGGCAAGTGACATCCCCATCTGGTGGCAGCCAGGCAGTGTGGCAAGTGACATCCCCATCTGGTGGCAGCCAGGCAGTGTGGCAAGTGACATCTCCATCTGGTGGCAACGTGGCAAGTGACATCAACATCTGGTGGCAGCATGGCAAGTGACATCCCCATCTGGTGGCAGCGTGGCAAGTGACATCTCCATCTGGTGGCAGCGTGGCAAGTGACATCAACATCTGGTGGCAGCATGGCAAGTGACATCCCCATCTGGTGGCAGCGTGGCAAGTGACATCAACATCTGGTGGCAGCATGGCAAGTGACATCCCCATCTGGTGGCAGCGTGGCAAGTGACATCAACATCTGGTGGCAGCATGGCAAGTGATATCCCCATCTGGTGGCAGCGTGGCAAGTGACATCAACATCTGGTGGCAGCGTGGCAAGTGACATCCCCATCTGGTGGCAGCGTGGCAAGTGACATCAACATCTGGTGGCAGCATGGCAAGTGACATCCCCATCTGGTGGCAGCGTGGCAAGTGACATCAACATCTGGTGGCAGCGTGGCAAGTGACATCCCCATCTGGTGGCAGCGTGGCAAGTGACATCCCCATCTGGTGGCAGTGTGGCAAGTGACATCCCCATCTGGTGGCAGCGTGGCAAGTGACATCCCCATCTGGTGGCAGCCAGGCAGTGTGGCAAGTGACATCTCCATCTGGTGGCAACGTGGCAAGTGACATCCCCATCTGGTGGCAGCATGGCAAGTGACATCCCCATCTGGTGGCAGCCAGGCAGTGTGGCAAGTGACATCTCCATCTGGTGGCAACGTGGCAAGTGACATCCCCATCTGGTGGCAGTGTGGCAAGTGACATCTCCATCTGGTGGCAGCGTGGCAAGTGACATCCCCATCTGGTGGCAGCGTGGCAAGTGACATCCCCATCTGGTGGCAGCCAGGCAGTGTGGCAAGTGACATCTCCATCTGGTGGCAACGTGGCAAGTGACATCCCCATCTAGTGGCAGTGTGGCAAGTGACATCTCCATCTGGTGGCAGCGTGGCAAGTGACATCCCCATCTGGTGGCAGCATGGCAAGTGACATCCCCATGTGGTGGCAGCGTGGCAAGTGACATCCCCATCTGGTAGCAGGCATAGTGTCAAGTGACAAGCGATGGTGGCAAGTGACACGCTCAGGGCTCCCAATGATTCTGCATTATGGTGAGTTGAACTATTTCATTTTACATTACAATGTAATGATAGAAATAATGTGTTTCAATCATCCTGACACCATAACAACCATGGTGCCGGGGATGATTGAAGCACTAACACCAGCCATTGCCCTGAAAAATTGCCCGCGAAAAATCCTTACCCCTCGCGCGCTTACCCTGAAGTATTTTTAGTCTGTACAATTAAAGCCAGTTATTTTCAGTGTTCTCGTGTGTGGAGATATGTTTTTAATTGATATATTGTAGAAGTCATCGATAAAGAACGAGAATGGGGGGGGGGCGGCATTGAAGGACCCGGCCTTGGGGCGGCAAAGGGAGTAAATCCGGGCCTGCTGATACTAAATGTCTCTTCAAAGGAACAACAAGCTTGGGGGATACCGAGGAGAACCCCAAACACTCCGCTCTCAGGCTCCATTCACATCTATGCATCTTGCTTGTCAGCCTTTCTGCTGTGTTTTTTGTAGTGCGTGCTGCGTTTTTGAGCAGCGTTTTTTACAGATTTTTTGCCGCGTTTTTGCCATGTCTTGCGTTTTTTTTTTTTAGACTGTATACAGTCTAAGAGCCCTTTCACACTGGGGCGGTTTGCAGGCGCTATTGCACTAATAATAGTGCCTGCAAACCGACCCGAAAGTGCCGCTCCTTGCATTCCAGTGTGAAAGCCCCCGAGGGTAAGAGACGGTAAAAAGAGTCCTGCCAGCAGCATCTTCGGAGCGGTGAAGGAGCGGTGTGTATACCATTGAAATCAATGGGAAGGCACTTTGCGGTGGTATTTAACCCTTTCTCGGCCGCTAGCGGGGGGGTAAAACAGCCCCGTTAGCGTTTTACCCCCG